>NC_059218.1:50140168-50215168 GCF_020615455.1 Coregonus clupeaformis | reverse complement strand
GGAAAGCAATTCCACAAATTCACTTTTAAGAAGGCATACCTGTTAATTGAAATGCATTCCAGGTGACTACCTCATGAAGCTGGTTGAGAGAATGCCAAGAGTATGCAAAGCTGTCATCAAGGCAAAGTGTGGCTATTTGAAGAATCTCAAATATAAAATATATTTTGATTTGTTTAACACTTTTTGGTTACCAAATGATTCCATATGTGTTATTTCATAGTTTTGATGTCTTGACTATTATTCTACAATGTAAACATAAAGAAAAACCCTTGAATGAGTAGGTGTGTCCAAACTTTTGACTGGTAGTGTATATATATACAGTGGGGGAAAAAAGTATTTAGTCAGCCACCAATTGTGCAAGTTCTCCCACTTAAAAAGATGAGAGATGCCTGTAATTTTCATCATAGGTACACGTCAACTATGACAGACAAAATGAGAAAATGTTTTCCAGAAAATCACATTGTAGGATTTTTTATGAATTTATTTGCAAATGATGGTGGAAAATAAGTATTTGGTCAATAACAAAAGTTTCTTAATACTTTGTTATATACCCTTTGTTGGCAATGACACAGGTCAAACCTTTTCTGTAAGTCTTCACAAGGTTTTCACACACTGTTGCTGGTATTTTGGCCCATTCCTCCATGCAGATCTCTAGAGCAGTGATGTTTTGGGGCTGTCGCTGGGCAACACAGACTTTCAACTCCCTCCAAAGATTTTCTATGGGGTTGAGATCTGGAGACTGGCTAGGCCACTCCAGGACCTTGAAATGCTTCTTACGAAGCCACTCCTTCGTTGCCCGGGGCGGTGTGTTTGGGATCATTGTCATGCTGAAAGACCCAGCCACGTTTCATCTTCAATGCCCTTGCTGATGGAAGGAGGTTTTCACTCAAAATCTCACGATACATGGCCCCATTCATTCTTTCCTTTACACGGATCAGTCGTCCTGGTCCCTTTGCAGAAAAACAGCCCCAAAGCATGATGTTTCCACCCCCCATGCTTCACAGTAGGTATGGTGTTCTTTGGATGCAACTCAGCATTCTTTGTCCTCCAAACACGACGAGTTGAGTTTTTACCAAAAAGTTCTATTTTGGTTTCATCTGACCATATGACATTCTCCCAATCCTCTTCTGGATCATCCAAATGCACTCTAGCAAACTTCAGACGGGCCTGGACATGTACTGGCTTAAGCAGGGGGACACGTCTGGCACTGCAGGATTTGAGTCCCTGGCGGCGTAGTGTGTTACTGATAGTAGGCTTTTTTACTTTGGTCCCAGCTCTCTGCAGGTCATTCACTAGGTCCCCCCATGTGGTTCTGGGATTTTTGCTCACCGTTCTTGTGATCATTTTGACCCCACGGGGTGAGATCTTGCGTGGAGCCCCAGATCAAGGGAGATTATCAGTGGTCTTGTATGTCTTCCATTTCCTAATAATTGCTCCCACAGTTGATTTCTTCAAACCAAGCTGCTTACCTATTACAGATTCAGTCTTCCCAGCCTGGTGCAGGTCTACAATTTTGTTTCTGGTGTCCTTTGACAGCTCTTTGGTCTTGGCCATAGTGGAGTTTGGAGTGTGACTGTTTGAGGTTGTGGACAGGTGTCTTTTATACTGATAACAAGTTCAAACAGGTGCCATTAATACAGGTAACGAGTGGAGGACAGAGGAGCCTCTTAAAGAAGAAGTTACAGGTCTGTGAGAGCCAGAAATCTTGCTTGTTTGTAGGTGACCAAATACTTATTTTCCATGATTTTCCATGTGTACCTATGATGAAAATTACAGGCCTCTCTCATCTTTTTAAGTGGGAGAACTTGCACAATTGGTGGCTGACTAAATACTTTTTTTCCCCACTGTATAACCCAAGTCCTTAAGTTGTTTTCCTCAAAAGTTGAGATTCTAATCGTTCTGTTGTGTAGATCCACCTACTTGCCTCAAATAAAACAAATCCGATATTCTTTAATTAAATATCTCTCTGTGTTCCCTGTATGTATGTTGAATTGGGTGTGTTCTGCAGGTGTCTCAGCAATGGTTACAGAGGAATTGGCCAGTCAGTCAGTCAGTCATTGCTAAATGTGTGGTGTGTAATCACCCTTCATCCCCCCTCTCTCTCCCTCCCCTCCACCCCCCTCTCTCCCTCCCATCCACCCCCCTCTCTCTCCCTCCCCTACACCCCCATCTCTCTCCCTCCCCTACACCCCCATCTCTCTCCCTCCCATCCACCCCCTTCTCTCCCTCCCATCCACCCCATCTCTCTCCCTCCCCTACACCCCCATCTCTCTCCCTCCCCTACACCCCCCATCTCTCTCCCTCCCCTCCACCCCCTCTCTCCCTCCCATCCACCCCCTCTCTCTCCCTCCCTCCACCCCCTCTCTCCCTCCCATCCACCCCCCTCTCTCTCCCTCCCCTACACCCCCATCTCTCTCCCTCCCCTACACCCCCATCTCTCTCCCTCCCCTACACCCCCCATCTCTCTCCCTCCCATCCACCCCCCTCTCTCACTTCCCTCCCCTCCACCCCTCCTCTCTCCTTCCCTTCCACCCCCCCTCTCCCTCCCCTCTACCCCCCTCTCCTCCCCTCCACCCCCTCTCTCACTCCCATCCACCCCCCCCTCTCCCTCCCATCCACACCCCTCTCTCACTTCCCTCCCCTCCACCCCCCTCCCCCTCCCCTCCACCCCCTCTCCCCCTCCGCCTCTCTCCTCCCCTCCCCTCCACCCCCTCTCTCTCTCCCTCCCCTCCACTCTCCCTCTCCCTCCCCTCCACCCCCTCTCTCTCTCTCCAGGTGTCCATGCCTCACCAGTGGTTAGAAGGGAACCTGCCGGTCAGCGCTAAGTGTGTGATGTGTGATCGTAACTGTGGCAGTGTCAGGAGACTGCAGGACTGGAGGTGTCTATGGTGCAAAGCTATTGTGAGTACACACAAACACACACACACACACACACACACACACACACACACACACACAGAGTAGCGGATCATCACTTCAAGCAAAAAAAACCTCTCCTTCAGAAACACTGGTCTCCATAGTGACGCTACAGTTTTCTGGTAAAGTGTTAGATCTGAAAGGTCATTGTCTACGTCCCAAGTGGCAGCCTATTCCCTGTTTAGTGCACTACTTTTGACCAGGGTAGTGCACCCTGTAGGGGATAATAGGGTGCTATTTGGGACACACAAATTGGATCCCACTGTTTTACCCATCTAAATACCACAGCTGATTTGTGTGTGTGTACAGGTCCACAGCAGCTGTAAGGAGCAGATGGGGAAGGCGTGTCCTCTGGGTCAATGTCGGGTCTCAATCATCCCACCGACAGCCCTCAACAGCATCGACTCTGATGGTGAGACACACATATACACACACATATATACATATACACACACATATATACATATACACACACATACACACACACACACACACACATATACACACACCCACACAAACACATATACACACATACATATATACACACACACACACACACACACACACAAACACACATACATATACAGTGGGGAAAAAAAGTATTTAGTCAGCCACCAATTGTGCAAGTTCTCCCACTTAAAAAGATGAGAGAGGCCTGTAATTTTCATCATAGGTACACGTCAACTATGACAGACAAAATGAGGAAAAAAAATCCAGAAAATCACATTGTAGGATTTTTAATGAATTTATTTGCTAATTATGGTGGAAAATAAGTATTTGGTCAATAACAAAAGTTTCTCAATACTTTGTTATATACCCTTTGTTGGCAATGACACAGGTCAAACGTTTTCTGTAAGTCTTCACAAGGTTTTCACACACTGTTGCTGGTATTTTGGTCCATTCCTCCATGCAGATCTCCTCTAGAGCAGTGATGTTTTGGGGCTGTCGCTGGGCAACACGGACTTTCAACTCCCTCCAAAGATTTTCTATGGGGTTGAGATCTGGAGACTCCAGGACCTTGAAATGCTTCTTACGAAGCCACTCCTTCGTTGCCCGGGCGGTGTGTTTGGGATCATTGTCATGCTGAAAGACCCAGCCACGTTTCATCTTCAATGCCCTTGCTGATGGAAGGAGGTTTTCACTCAAAATCTCACGATACATGGCCCCATTCATTCTTTCCTTTACACGGATCAGTCGTCCTGGTCCCTTTGCAGAAAAACAGCCCCAAAGTATGATGTTTTCACTCCCATGCTTCACAGTAGGTATGGTGTTCTTTGGATGCAACTCAGCATTCTTTGTCCTCCAAACACGACGAGTTGAGTTTTTACCAAAAAGTTATATTTTGGTTTCATCTGACCATATGACATTCTCCCAATCCTCTTCTGGATGCACTCTAGCAAACTTCAGACGGGCCTGGACATGTACTGGCTTAAGCAGGGGGGACACGTCTAGCACTGCAGGATTTGAGTCCCTGGCGGCGTAGTGTGTTACTGATGGTAGGCTTTGTTACTTTGGTCCCAGCTCTCTGCAGGTCATTCACTAGGTCCCCCCGTGTGGTTCTGGGATTTTTGCTCACCGTTCTTGTGATCATTTTGACCCCACGGGGTGAGATCTTGCGTGGAGCCCCAGATCGAGGGAGATTATCAGTGGTATTGTATGTCTTCCATTTCCTAATAATTGCTCCTACAGTTGATTTCTTCAAACCAAGCTGCTTACCTATTGCAGATTCAGTCTTCCCAGCCTGGTGCAGGTCTACAATTTTTTTTCTGGTGTCCTTTGACAGCTCTTTGGTCTTGGCCATAGTGGAGTTTGGAGTGTGACTGTTTGAGGTTGTGGACAGGTGTCTTTTATACTGATAACAAGTTCAAACAGGTGCCATTAATACAGGTAACGAGTGGAGGACAGAGGAGACTCTTAAAGAAGTTACAGGTCTGTGAGAGCCAGAAATCTTGCTTGTTTGTAGGTGACCAAATACTTATTTTCCACCATAATTTGCAAATAAATTCATAAAAAATCCTACAATGTGATTTTCTGGATTTTTTTTCCTCAATTTGTCTGTCATAGTTGACGTGTACCTATGATGAAAGTTACAGGCCTCTCTCATCTTTTTAAGTGGGAGAACTTGCACAATTGGTGGCTGACTAAATACTTTTTTTTATATATATATACATATACACACACACACACACACCTCAGTCCTCTGTCATTTTCTCTAGAAGGTCACCTCTCCCTCCAGAGGTCAAAAGTAGTGCGCTACATAGGGAATAGGGTACCATTTGAGACACATTCTAAGACCCCAACCTAAATCTGTATTGTTTGGTTCATCTTTCTCTCCAGGCTTCTGGAAGGCCACCTCTCCCTCCTGCACCTCTCCTCTCCTGGTCCTCTGTAACTCTAAGAGTGGAGACAACCAAGGTGTTAAGTTCCTGAGGAAGTTTAAACAGCTTCTCAACCCTGCACAGGTCTTTGACTTGATGAACGGAGGGCCTCAGCTGGGGTAAGAGTCATATATCTTGGTTTTATGTCTTTGGTGATTATCTTGGTTATTGATAATCTGTGATGTTGAATATCTTTGACTATGAGAGGTGCTCCACTGATCCCTTCTCTCTCCCTCTGTAGTCTGCGTGTGTTCCAGAAGTTTGCCACATTTCGTATCTTGGTGTGCGGAGGAGACGGCAGTGTTGGTTGGGTGCTGTCTGCACTGGACAAACTAAACCTGCACAAACAGGTAGGACTGGGAGAGAAAAAGATACAAAGAAAGATATACAATGTGGAGAGAGAGAGAGATACAGAGAGATACAATGTGGAGAGAGAGAGATACAGAGAGAGAGATACAATGTGGAGAGAGAGAGATACAATGTGGAGAGAGAGATACAGAGAGAGATATACAATGTGGAGAGAGAGAGATACAGAGAGAGATATACAGTGGGGGAAAAAAGTATTTAGTCAGCCACCAATTGTGCAAGTTCTCCCACTTAAAAAGATGAGAGAGGCCTGTAACTTTCATCATAGGTACACGTCAACTATGACAGACAAATTGAGGAAAAAAAATCCAGAAAATCACATTGTAGGATTTTTTATGAATTTATTTGCAAATTATGGTGGAAAATAAGTATTTGGTCACCTACAAACAAGCAAGATTTCTGGCTCTCACAGACCTGTAACTTCTTTAAGAGTCTCCTCTGTCCTCCACTCGTTACCTGTATTAATGGCACCTGTTTGAACTTGTTATCAGTATAAAAGACACCTGTCCACAACCTCAAACAGTCACACTCCAAACTCCACTATGGCCAAGACCAAAGAGCTGTCAAAGGACACCAGAAAAAAAATTGTAGACCTGCACCAGGCTGGGAAGACTGAATCTGCAATAGGTAAGCAGCTTGGTTTGAAGAAATCAACTGTGGGAGCAATTATTAGGAAATGGAAGACATACAAGACCACTGATAATCTCCCTCAATCTGGGGCTCCACGCAAGATCTCACCCCGTGGGGTCAAAATGATCACAAGAACGGTGAGCAAAAATCCCAGAACCCCACGGGGGACCTAGTGAATGACCTGCAGAGAGCTGGGACCAAAGTAACAAAGCCTACCATCAGTAACACACTACGCCGCCAGGGACTCAAATCCTGCAGTGCCAGACGTGCCCCCTGCTTAAGCCAGTACATGTCCAGGCCCGTCTGAAGTTTGCTAGAGTGCATTTGGATGATCCAGAAGAGGATGTCATATGGTAAGATGAAACCAAAATAGAACTTTTTGGTAAAAACTCAACTCGTCGTGTTTGGAGGACAAAGAATGCTGAGTTGCATCCAAAGAACACCATACCTACTGTGAAGCATGGGGGTGGAAACATCATGCTTTGGGGCTGTTTTTCTGCAAAGGGACCAGGACGACTGATCCGTGTAAAGGAAAGAATGAATACATTTGAAACCCCACCTCTTTAAGGAATACCTGGGATAGGATAAAGTATTCCTTCTAACCCCCCCAAATTGTAAAGTGGTTATCCCACTGGCTATAGGGTGAACGCACCAATTTGTGAGTCGCTCTGGCTAAGAGCGTCTGCTAAATGACGTTAATGTGCCCTTGAGCAAGGCACTTAACCCTAATTGCTCCTGTAAGTCGCTCTGGTTAAGAGCGTCTGCTAAATGACTAAAATGTAAATGTAAATGTAATGTAAATGAATGGGGCCATGTATCGTGAGATTTTGAGTGAAAACCTCCTTCCATCAGCAAGGGCATTGAAGATGAAACGTGGCTGGGTCTTTCAGCATGACAATGATCCCAAACACACCGCCCGGGCAACGAAGGAGTGGCTTCGTAAGAAGCATTTCAAGGTCCTGGAGTGGCCTAGCCAGTCTCCAGATCTCAACCCCATAGAAAATCTTTGGAGGGGAGTTGAAAGTCTGTGTTGCCCAGCGACAGCCCCAAAACATCACTGCTCTGGAGGAGATCTGCATGGAGGAATGGGCCAAAAATACCAGCAACAGTGTGTGAAAACCTTGTGAAGACTTACAGAAAACGTTTGACCTGTGTCATTGCCAACAAAGGGTATATAACAAAGTATTGAGTAACTTTTGTTATTGACCAAATACTTATTTTCCACCATAATTTGCAAATAAATTCATTAAAAATCCTACAATGTGATTTTCTGGATTTTTTTTTCTCATTTTGTCTGTCATAGTTGACATGTACCTATGATGAAAATTACAGGCCTCTCTCATCTTTTTAAGTGGGAGAACTTGCACAATTGGTGGCTGACTAAATACTTTTTTTCCCCACTGTACAATGTAGAGAGAGGTGCAGAGAGAGAGATACAATGTGGAGAGAGAGATATATACAATGTAGAGAGAGGTGCAGAGAGAGAGATACAATGTGGAGAGAGAGATATACAATGTGGAGAGAGAGAGATACAGAGAGAGAGATACAATGTGGAGAGAGAGAGAAACAGAGAGCGAGAGATACAATGTGGAGAGAGAGAGGGTGATACAGAGATTGAGATACAATGTGGAGCGAGAGATACAGCGAGAGAGAGAGATAGAGCGGGAGAGAGACAATGTGTTGAGAGAGATACAGAGAGAGAGATACAATGTGGAGAGAGAGACAGAGAGAGATTCTGACCAATACCAGTAACAGTCTTTTCAAATGTCTGTGTGTATCTACAGTGCCTTGCAAAAGTATTCCACCCCCTTGGCGTTTTTCCTATTTTGTTGCATTACAACCTGTAATTTAAAATGATTTTTATTTGGATTTCATGTAATGGACATATACAAAATAGTCCAAATTGGTGAAGTGAAATGAAAAAAATAACTTGTTTCAAAAAATTCTAAAAAATAAATAACGGAAAAGTGGTGCGTGGATATGTTTTCACCCCCTTTGCTATGCACGCTGAAGTTGTCTGTTTTTTTTGTCTTATTTCTTGTTTGTTTCACAAAAAAATATATTTTGCATCTTCAAAGTGGTAGGCATGTTGTGTAAATCAAACTATACAACCCCCCCCCAAAAAATCCATTTAAATTCCAGGCTGTAAGGCAACAAAATAGGAAAAAAATGCCAAGGGGGGTGAATACTTTCGCAAGCCACTGTATCTTGATATCTGTCCTGTGTGTGTTCCCTCCCTCCCTCCCCCTCTCTCCTCCTCTTCCTCCTCCCTCCCTCTCCTCTCTCCAGTGCCAGCTAGGTGTGCTCCCCCTGGGGACAGGTAATGACCTAGCCAGGGTGCTGGGCTGGGGAGGGCTGTGTGACGATGACGCTCAGCTGCTACAGATCCTGGAGAAGCTGGAGAGAGCCACCACCAAGATGCTGGACAGGTAACCCAGGGAACAGGCCTCTCGACCTCAACTGATGGATGAATGAATGAATGAATACCTTTATTAACCTGAAGGGGATGAAAACCATGTATTTACATAGGCAGTTACAGTGCAGTTATGAAAGTGTTTTTACTATTTCTACAACATAAAAGGTACCTTCAAGATATTAACGAAGTCTGACACTTTAAAAGTGAGACTGAGTCAGTGAATAGGAAACTAACAGATGACGTATGTCAGGAGGACAGGAGTTTACTGACCTGGCTTTCTAACCTTTATCTGTGTCTTTCTAACCTGTATCTGTGTCTTTCTAACCTGTATCTGTGTCTTTCTAACCTGTATCTGTGTCTTTCTAACCTGTATCTGTGTCTTTCTAACCTGTATCTGTGTCTTTCTAACCTGTATCTGTGTCTTTCTAACCTGTATCTGTGTCTTTCTAACCTGTATCTGTGTCTTTCTAACCTGTATCTGTGTCTTTCTAACCTGTATCTGTGTCTTTCTAACCTGTATCTGTGTCTTCTGGACTGTATCTGCTCCTCTTCGGTTATTATCACGCTAGGGAAGGATTTAACTCATCGGTTTTCACACCGACAAACTTACACACGCGTGCACACACACAACACACATACAACATACAACACACACACATAACACTTACTTCTTATGGAAGACTGAAGGATTACTTTGATCTGTTTTCTGAGATATAATGAGGTCGCTATGTTGATTAACTGTCGATGTCTGCGATTTCCGGTTGATTTCCTGGCGTTTGACGTCAGGTTGTGTGTGTGTGTGTGTTCTCAGGTGGAGTGTGATGACATATGAGCTTCCCACCAAATACTGTCCAATGGTGAAGGAAGACTATTTCGGTCCCGACTCACCCTTACAGGTACTACAGGGCTCCGGTTTGAACTGAAATGACACCGCAGTTTCTCAAAATACACAGGCTTTATCACGCAACTGGTCATTTCTCTTTGAGCCAAAATGACACCGCAGTTTCTCAAAATACATAGGCTTTATTAGGCAACTGGTCGTTTCTCTTTGAGCCGAACTGACACCACAGTTCCTCAAAATACACAGGCTTTACCATGAAACTGGTTGTTCCTCTCCCCTCAGGTCCACATCACTCAGTATGCAGACTCTGTGGCCTCCCACCTCACCAAGATCCTGGACTCTGACAAACACACTGATGTCATATCCTCTGCCAAGTACGTGCACTGCATGCTGAGCTGTGGGGTGGTCAGGAGGGAGGATGAGAGGGATGGAGAGGGATGGAGAGGGATGGAGAGGGTGGGAGAGAGAGGGATGGAGATGGATGGAGAGGGATGGAGAGGGATGGAGAGAGGGAGAGGGATGGAGAGGGTGGGAGAGAGGGAGAGGGATGGAGAGGGTGGAAGAGGGAGGGAGAGAGGGAGAGGGATGGAGAGGGTGGGAGAGGGATGGAGAGGGATGGAGAGGGTGGGAGAGGGTGGGAGAGAGAGGGAGAGAGGGATGGAGATGGATGGAGAGGGTGGAAGAGGGAGGGAGAGAGGGAGAGGGATGGAGAGGGTGGGAGAGGGATGAGAGGGTGGGAGAGAGAGAGAGGGAGAGGGTGGGAGAGGGAGGGAGTAGAGGGAGGGAGACGGTGGGAGAGGGAGGGAGAGGGTGGGGAGGGGATAGAGAGGGTGGGAGAGGGTGGGAGAGGGATGGAGAGGGTGGGAGAGGGTGGGAGAGGGAGGGAGAGGGAGGGAGGGGGAGGGAGGGAGAGGGAGGGAGAGGGTGGGAGTGGGATGGAGAGGGAGGGGGAGGGAGGGAGAGGGATGGAGGGAGATGAGGGAGGGATAATGTCTGAATATCCTGGGGATGTCTGGAGTGGAGGAGGAGGGAGTAAATGAGAGAGAGGGAGGAAGAGGTAGAGTATCTCTGAAGAGGGAGGGAGTGGGGAAGGAAGAGGAGAGGGAGGGTGTCTGAATTGATTCATCTCTCTGTCATCTCTTCTCCCAAGGGCACTGTTCAGTCCCTGTGCCAGCTGGGTTACACAAGATTAAACACTACTTAGGGGGACATTTTGAAGTGCATTAAGCTAGCGACACTACTTAGTGTACATCATCAGTGCAATAGGGAATGTCATGTCTGCTCTATACTTATATAGAGTATTTATCTCTCTGTCCTGAAAGGTGAAGTATGGTTTAATGAATTGAGATACAGTACATAATACAGGAATGGATAAATATATTTCACACTGGTATCACTATATATCTCTCTCTCTCTCTCTCCAACCCTCTCATCCACTCTCTCCCTCTCTCTCTCCAACCCTCTCATCCACTCTCTCCCTCTCTCTCCCCCACCCTCTCATCCACTCTCTCTTTCTCTCTCTCTCTCCTCTCCTTCCAATTCCCTCCCTCTGTCCCTCTCCCTCTCTCTCTCTCCTTCCAACTCCCTCCCTCTGTCTCTCTCCCTCTCTCTTCTCTCCTTCCAACTCCCTCCCTCCCTCTTTCTCTCTCTCTCTCAATCTCTCTCAGGTTTTTGTGTGGGACGGTGAATGATTTCGTAGCAGAGGTGGGGAGAGCGTACGAGAGAGCCACAGAGAACAAGGAGGAGGCCGATGTTATGGCCAAGAAGGTATGTGCGTGTGCGGCCATGTGTGTATGTTATGTAACAGATTGTATAATACATCTAACCAGTGGGCAGGAGAGGTGTTTGTGTGTGTCTGTAGCCGTACAGTAGCACCCAGGTCAATAGAAAAAAAGGCTACATTCCAAATGGCACCCTTCACACTTTATAGTGCGCTACTTTTGACCTTTTGACCAGACCCCTTTGTAGGGAATAGGGTTCCATTTGGGACAGAAGTCATTATCGCCTCTTTAACTGTCTGGAGGCCAGTATAATAATGTTGTATTTTCTGCTTCTGCAATATTTACATAATGTATCTATTGTATTGTATTGAGCTGAACTGACAACCCAAACAGACCTACAGTGCCTTCGGAAAGGCACTGTAGGTCTGTTTGGGTTGTCAGACCACTTTACTTTTCCAACATTTTGTTCGATTACAGCCTTATTCTAAAATTGATTAAATTATTGTTTTCCCTCATCAATCTACACAAAATACCCCATAATGACAAAGTGAAAACAGGTTTTAAAACCCCCCCCAGGAAATACCTTATTTACATACGTTTTCAGACCCTTTGCTATGAGACTCAAAATTGAGCTCAGGTGCCTCCTGTTTCCATTGATCATCCTTAAAAATAGCCTTGGTCACTCTGACAGAGCTACAGAGATCCTCTGTGGAGATGGGAGAACCTTCCAGAAGGACAACCATCTCTGCAGCACTCCACCAATCAGGCCTTTATGGTAGAGTGGCCAGACGGAAACCACTCCTCAGTAAAAGGAACATGACAGCCCGCTTGGAGTTTGCCAAAAGGAACCTAAAGGACGCAGACCATGAGAAACATGATGCTCTGGTCTGATGAAACCAAGATTGAACTATTTGACCTGAATGCCAAGCGTCACGTCTGGAGGAAACCTGGAACCATATCTACGGTGAAGCATGGTGGTGGCAGTATCATGCTGTGGGGATGTTTTTCAGCGGCAGGAACTGGGAGACTAGTCAGGATCGAGGGAAAGATGAACGGAGCAAATGAAAACCTGCCCCAGAGCGCTCAGGACGACAGACTGGGGCGAAGGTTCACCTTCCAACAGGACAACGACCCTAAGAACACAGCCAAGACAATGCAGGAGTGGCTTCGAGTCTCTGAATGTCCTTGAGTGGCCCAGCCAGAGCCCGGACTTGAACCCGATCAAACATCTCTGGAGAGACCTGAAAATAGCTGTGCAGCGACGCTCCCCATCCAACCTGACAGAACTTGAGAGTATCTGCAGAGAAGAATGGGAGAAACTCCCCAAATACAGGTGTGCCAAGCTTGTAGCGTCATACCCAAGAAGACTCGAGGCTGTAATTGCTGCCGAAGGTGCTTCAACAAAGTACTGAGGAAAGGGTCTGAATACTTATGTAAATATGATATTTCAGTTCTTTTTTTTTTAAGACATTAGTACATTTTTATAAAAACCTGTTTTTGCTTCTCTGTCTATGTTTCTCTGTCCCTCCCTCCCTCAGTGTACTCTGTTGAATGAGAAGCTGGACAGCCTGGTGAAGGCTCTGAGTGAGGAGGCTGATGCCAAGGTGGTGCCAGCGGGCAGCGTGCCTCCCCACGGGGACCAGGAGGGGGGCACAGACACCCCTGGAGGGGAACCCCGGCCCCCGTACAGGTCAGGGTTGGGGTCAATTTGAGAAGTGATTTGTACAAAACGTTCCTTTTTTTGGATCCATTCAAATTAGTCACTCATGAATTCATGAAGGGATTTGATAAATTAATACAAAAAATATATATGATTTTCAGTTGATTGTTAGGTCATTGAAAATAGATGCTGTTTTTTAAATGTATTATTTAATTGGAATTTCAGTTTACTTCCTGAATTGACTGACTGGAATTTGAATTGGCCCCAACCCTGGTACAGGTCCAGAGAACAGCTGATGATGAGAGCTAACAGTCTGAAGAAAGCACTGAGCCAGATCATAGAACAGGCTGAGAAAGGTACAACACACACATACATTTACACAAGAAACACACACATATAATGATATACACTGTAACTGTACATACTGTACACACACACATAAGCACTCATGTACTGAAAACACCCACATAAATCTAACATATAAACACACTGCATCTCTCTCTCTCTCTCTATCTCTCTCTCTCTCTCTGTCTCTCTCTCTCTCTCTCTCTGTCTCTCTCTCTCTCCCTCTCTTTCTCTCTCTCTCTCCCTCTCTCTCTCTCTCTCTCTCTCTCTCTCTCTCTCTCTCTCTCTCTCTCTCTCTCTCTCTCTCTCTCTCTCTCTCTCTCTCTGTCTCTCTCTCTCTCTCTCTCTCTGTCTCTCTCTCTCTCTCTCTCTCTCTCTCTCTGTCTCTCTCTCTCTCTCTCTCTCTCTAGTGGTAGATGAACAGAACAGACACACTCATCTCCAGCGCGTGTCTTCCTCGTCCATCAAGAGAGAGAACAGTGAGGAACTGAAAGAGCCTGAGCCACGTGAGTGACAACCAGTTAAAGATGGCAGGACAGTTACAATACATGATAATAATATCATTATGACAGTTAGTAAGTGATACCATGAAGAAATTATGGATAAGTTATAATCTTTGTTCCGTCATTGAGGAGGGCCCAGTTAAAGATGCGCTATGCAGAAATCAGTCCGCCATTTCCTGGTTGCTAAAATTGTTCGCCTAATTTCAGTTTATGTGACAAAACAAGCATTCATCGTGTAGAGAATCATTGTACCATATAAACAGCTGTGAAATCATTTTCATAACCAAAAATATTATATTTTCAGCTGTTTGAAGCTGGTGTACAAAACCGAAAGTAAAAGATGCAAAAACGAAACTTCAGAACGGGAAGCATAGAAATAGCAAACATAGAACAGATCTACCGCTTCTTAGACTTGCTTTCAACGAGAATGAAAGATCTATAACTTATATTTCTATGTGAATTTAGTCAGGTCTCCCAAAAAGTGACATATTGTAGCTTTAATGTTTTATTTCTAAATAACGATGTCCAAAGAAATCACTCTAATACTCTCTTTCTTGGTCCATTTACCCATGATGCCTCTCTCAGGTCACATCAGTTTGAGCCCCACCACTTCCTCCACCATCGTCTTGGAGAAACCAGAGAGTCTCAGCCCTCCATCCTTTAACGATGAGTAAGAATCAATCAATCAGTCAACCAATCAATTTATTCATCATTAAAGATATGATAGTGGTTGTGATGTACAGTAAAGAAAAGTTACAGAAAAACAAGAAATTCATAATTCAAATGTTCACAATGCATGGCTTAGTTTAGTGCCTAAAAAAGGGGGTTAAATATGTGTGATTGTTATTTTTAAATAGTGTCCTGATCTTTCTTATATCTCTCAGATATAGGACAGACACTTCTAAACATACTTCCTTTTGATTTATTTTTTGGACTATCTGTTTTTCCATGTATTCAATATGTTTCTTTGGACTAATAGCAGTAAGGCAAAATTCAATGTTTCATCAAGGGGAGTTCCTTACAAATTAGTGACCTTAATTCATCAACCAAGTGCAAGGGAGGAGTGAAAACCCACAGACATTCGGCCTTCTGTGTAATGTGTTTGACACGTTAAAAGGTTATATCTTAAAAGGTTATCTCTTAAAAGGTAATGTATAGTGGAGGATAATGATAATGATATTTGTGATGCCGTGTGTGTCTGCTCCTCCCCAGTCAGTGTTCAGAGAAATGTGTACTGAACAATTACTTTGGGATCGGTCTGGATGCTAAGATCTCCCTGGAGTTTAACAACAAGAGAGATGAACACCCCAAGAAATGCAGGTACTACCAGCATGCTCATGAACACATAACCATTCAAGTTGAAATTCAACATTCTGTGTGCAGTTGTTGATGTTGATATTTTGAGTCTCCTCCCACTGTCTTTCTCTTTCCTGTCTGTCTGTCTGTCTGTCTGTCTGTCTGTCTGTCTGTCTGTCTGTCTGTCTGTCTGTCTGTCTGTCTGTCTGTCTCTGCAGTAGTCGTACTAAGAACAAGTTGTGGTATGGGGTGATGGGAACCAAGGAGCTGGTGCATAAGACGTACAAGAACCTGGAGCAACGGGTACTGTTGGAGGTAAGGTCACAGACACAGACACGGTACTGTTGGAGGTAAGGTCACACACACAGACACGGGTACTGTTGGAGTTAGGTCACAGACACACTTGGGTACTGTTGGAGGTAAGGTCACGGTTAGTGTTGGAGGTAAGGTCACAGACACGGTAGTGTTGGAGGTAAGGTCACAGACACGGTAGTGTTGGAGGTAAGGTCACAGACACGGGTATTGTTGGAGGTAAGGTCACACACAGACATGGGTACTGTTGGAGTTATGTCACAGACACACTCGGGTAGTGTTGGAGGTAAGGTCAAAGTCACGGTACTGTTGGAGGTAAGGTCACATACACAGACACGGGTACTGTTGGAGGTAAGGTCACATACACGGTTAGTGTTGGAGGTAAGGTCACAGTCACGGGTACTGTTGGAGGTAAGGTCACATACACAGACACGGGTACTGTTGGAGGTAAGGTCACATACACGGTTAGTGTTGGAGGTAAGGTCACAGTCACGGTTAGTGTTGGAGGTAAGGTCACAGACACGGTAGTGTTGAAGGTAAGGTCACAGACACGGGTACTGTTGGAGGTAAGGTCACACACAGACACGGGTACTGTTGGAGTTAGGTCACAGACACGGTAGTGTTGGAGGTAAGGTCACAGACACACTCGGGTACTGTTGGCGGTAAGGTCACAGACACACTCGGGTAGTGTTGGAGGTAAGGTCACAGACACGGGTAGTGTTGGCGGTAAGGTCACAGACACGGGTAGTGTTGGAGGTAAGGTCACAGACACGGGTAGTGTTGGAGGTAAGGTCACAGACACGGGTACTGTTGGAGGTAAGGTCACAGACACGGGTAGCGTTGGAGGCAAGGTCACAGACCTCTAAGGAATAAAGAAATATGCTCTAGTAGTCTATTGTGATGCTCCAGCCTCTTTCTCTGACGCTGTGGTGTAGTTCTCTCTAACACTACCAGTACATCTTAGAGAGTGATAGACAGTAACATGTTGTTTAGTGGATCGAAATGATCCTACCCTTGGCTCTATGGTAAACAAGTGTTACTTTCCCCTCCCTCCCTCCCTCCCTCCTTCACTCTCTCTATCTCCCTCATTCTGCCTCCATCCCTCCCTCCCTCTCTCCCTCCCTCCCTCTCTCTCTCCAGTGTGATGGTGTCTCTATGTGTCTGCCCAGTCTTCAGGGACTAGCTGTTCTCAACATCCCCAGCTATGCAGGAGGAATCAACTTCTGGGGTGGCACCAAAGAGGACAGCGTTAGTATTTCTCTGTTTACATTTAGAAACACTCTTTTATTTGGAATGTACATTTGATCCCAGATTTCCCACACTGGAAAACATTCATTAAAACACTTGTTTCCAAAGTGGTCCTCGATGGTAAAACAAATAACATTCAATGACAAGGCAGTTAGTTGACTGTGTCAGAATACCTGTAATCACAAATGTTAATCGTGTATGTGTTTTGACCTTGCATTAGTGGCATATTGTAATGAAAGTTAAACGTAGTATAATTGTTATTTTATGTGTGTGTGAAGAACTTTGGCGCCCCGTCGTTTGACGATAAGAAGTTGGAGGTGGTGGCTGTGTTTGGCAGTATGCAAATGGCTGTATCCAGAGTCATCAGCATACAACACCACCGCATCGCACAGGTAACACATACAACACCACCGCATCGCACAGGTAACACATACAACACCACCGCATCACACAGGTAATACATACAACACCACCGCATCACACAGGTAACACCACCGCATCGCACAGGTAATACATACAACACCACCGCATCACACAGGTAACACCACCGCATCACACAGGTAACACCACCGCATCGCACAGGTAACACATACAACACCACCGCATCACACAGGTAACACATACAACACCACCGCATCACACAGGTAACACATACAACACCACCGCATCGCACAGGTAACACATACAACACCACCGCATCACACAGGTAATACATACAACACCACCGCATCACACAGGTAACACCACCGCATCGCACAGGTAATACATACAACACCACCGCATCACACAGGTAACACCACCGCATCACACAGGTAACACCACCGCATCGCACAGGTAACACATACAACACCACCGCATCACACAGGTAACACATACAACACCACCGCATCACACAGGTAACACATACAACACCACCACATCACACAGGTAATACATACAACACCACCGCATCACACAGGTAACACCACCGCATCACACAGGTAACACATACAACACCACCGCATCACACAGGTAATACATACAACACCACCGCATCACACAGGTAACACCACCGCATCACACAGGTAACACATACAACACCACCGCATCACACAGGTAACACATACAACACCACCGCATCGCACAGGTAACACATACAACACCACCGCATCGCACAGGTAACACATACATTTATTGTTACACACACAACTATTTCTCCTATGTGTCTGACTTCTGATTTATTTTCCCCTCTCTCTCTCTCTCTCTCTCTCTCTCTCTCACCCTATCCCCCCTCTCTCTCTCCCACTATCCCCCCTCCCTCTCTCTCTCTCTCTCCCTCTCGCTCTCTCTCACTCTATCCCCCTCTCCAGTGTCGTCAGGTGAAGATCACTATCCTAGGAGACGAGGGGGTACCAGTTCAGGTGGATGGTGAAGCATGGATCCAGCCCCCAGGGATAGTCAAGATCACACACAAGAACAGAGCTCAGATGCTCACCAGAGACAGGGTAGGTGTGTGTGTTGAGCAGCAAGCTTTTGTTCCAGGCCAGCTCTGACACACCTAATTCCATTTAGCAAATAATAGTTTGGTTTGTCGAATTAGATGAGTGCTGGGCTGGAACAGAAGCCTGCCCTCCAGGATGAAGGAACACTGCATTAGGGCAACAGATTTATCTGATAAACCTCTACTCATCCATCATGTCCAGTCTGTTCATTCTATTTCTAAATTCTATTTCTAAGTTCCAGAACTTTTGAGAGTACTCTGAAGTCTCTATATGGCTCTAATTCTATCTGTTCTATTTTTACATTCCAGAACTTTGAGAGGACTCTAACGTCATGGGAGGACAAGAGGAAGATTGACAGCTACCGTTCCTCCAGGCCCCGCCTCAACTCTCAGCAATCTATGGAATACCTCACTGAGGAGGAATGTGCTCAAGTACAGCAACTAGGCATGGTGGCAGACACGCTCATCACTAGGTATGTGTGTGTGTGTCAGTGGTGGAAAAAGTACCCATTTTCCTGTCCTGTTAAGCATTCAAAATGTTACTTTTGGGTGTCAGGGAAAACGTATGGAGTAAAAAGTACATTATTTTGTTTTAGGAATGTAGTGAAGTAAAAGTAAAAGTAGTCCAAAATATAAATAGTAAAGTAAAGTACAGATACCCCCCAAAAAACGACTTAAGTAGTACATTCAAGTATTTTTACTTAAGTACTTTACACCACTGGGGGGTGTACGTGTACATCAGCTAGGCATGGTGACCGACACGCTCATCACTAGCTATTCAATTACATATTCGATTATATTGATCCTTTACAGTGTTAGGTGACGTGACAAACAATGGGCACGACGCGAGAATTCTAAAAAAAAAAAAACAGCAGTAAGCTGTATTGTACCAGCGGCAAATTTTGTGATTTGATGTTTTTCCTTTCAAGTGACAACTACCAGAATTCAATGGCTACAGCCCTACAATCGATAAAAACACAGCTAAATACCAATACATTGAAAAAAATGTTTTCCTATTTTTCTTGCAGTTGTCCAGCTTGCTAGCATGAGGCAGCTCAGTTCTCAGTGTGTGTGTATGGAGGTGGCACGGACACAGGGTGGGTGTATCATTTGGGACTGTAGGCCTAATCACTTAGGCTACTGAAAACAACATCTCATAACTCATAATATAACTGTTACTAACATCTAAATAGTTACCCTGCTTTTTGTTCATGTAATCCCAATTATATGTACTGTTCCTACTCTCTTTGTGTGTGCGCGTGCGTCACCTACTCCTCAGTTTCGTATTAAAGCACGAAGATTTGTTAATAATATGACCACCCTACCTTCAATTATTGGTCTTCAATTACTGTGATTATCAAATCAAATCAAATGTTATTTGCCACATGTGCTGAATACAACAGGTGTAGACATTACAGTGAAATGCTTACTTACAAGCCCTTAACCAACAATGCATTTTTTAACGTTTTTATTTTTTAAAGTGTTAAGTAAAAAAAATTTAAGCAAATAACTAAAGAGCAGCAGTAAAAATAAAATAACAGTAGGGAGGTTATAAACAGGGGGGTACCAGTGCAGAGTCAATGAACGGGGGCACCGGCTAGTCGAGGTAATTGAGGTAATATGTACATGTGGGTAGAGTTAAAGTGACTATGCATAAATAATAAACAGAGTAGCAGCAGTGTAAAAGAGGGGGTTGGGGTGAGGTGGGGGGGCAGTCCAAATAGTCTGGGTAGCCATGATTATCTGTTCAGGAGTCTTATGGCTTGGGGGTAGAAGCTGTTTAGAAGCCTCTTGGACCTAGACTTGACGCGCCGGTACCTCTTGCCGTACGGTAGCAGAGAGAACAGTCTATGACTAGGGTGGCTGGAGTCTTTGACAATTTTGAGGGCCTTCCTCTGACACCGCCTGGTATAGAGGTCCTGGATGGCAGGAAGCTTGGTCCCAGTGATGTACTGGGCCGTACACACTACCCTCTGTAGTGCCTTGCGGTCGGAGGCCGAGCAGTTGCCATACCAGGCGGTGATGCAACCAGTCAGGATGCTCTCGATGGTGCAGCTGTATAACTTTTTGAGGATCTGAGGACCCATGCCAAATCTTTTCAGTCTCCTGAAAAGGATAACATTAATACAGTGTTGTATTGTCCTATAGGATAACATTAATACAGTGTTGTATTGTCCTATAGGATAACATTAATACAGTGTTGTGTTGTCCTATAGGATAACATTAATACAGTGTTGTATTGTCCTATAGGATAACATTAATACAGTGTTGTATTGTCCTATGGGATAACATTAATACAGTGTTGTATTGTCCTATAGGATAACATTAATACAGTGTTGTATTGTCCTATAGGATAACATTAATACAGTGTTGTATTGTCCTATGGGATAACATTAATACAGTGTTGTATTGTCCTATAGGATAACATTAATACAGTGTTGTATTGTCCTATAGGATAACATGAATACAGTGTTGTATTGTCCTATAGGATAACATGAATACAGTGTTGTATTGTCCTATAGGATAACAGTAATACAGTGTTGTATTGTCCTATAGGATAACAGTAATACAGTGTTGTATTGTCTTATAGTATAACATTAATACAGTGTTGTATTGTCCTATAGTATAACATTAATACAGTGTTGTATTGTCCTATAGGATAACATTAATACAGTGTTGTGTTGTCCTATAGGATAACAGTAATACAGTGTTGTATTGTCCTATAGGATAACAGTAATACAGTGTTGTATTGTCCTATAGGATAACAGTAATACAGTGTTGTGTTGTCCTATAGGATAACATTAATACAGTGTTGTGTTGTCCTATAGGATAACATTAATACAGTGTTGTATTGTCCTATAGGATAACATTAATACAGTGTTGTATTGTCCTATGGATAACATTAATACAGTGTTGTATTGTCCTATAGGATAACATTAATACAGTGTTGTATTGTCCTATAGGATAACATTAATACAGTGTTGTATTGTCCTATAGGATAACATTAATACAGTGTTGTGTTGTCCTATAGGATAACATTAATACAGTGTTGTATTGTCCTATAGGATAACATTAATACAGTGTTGTATTGTCCTATAGGATAACATTAATACAGTGTTGTATTGTCCTATAGGATAACATTAATACAGTGTTGTATTGTCCTATAGGATAACATTAATACAGTGTTGTGTTGTCCTATAGGATAACATTAATACAGTGTTGTATTGTCCTATAGGATAACATTAATACAGTGTTGTATTGTCCTATAGGATAACATTAATACAGTGTTGTATTGTCCTATAGGATAACATTAATACAGTGTTGTATTGTCCTATAGGATAACATTAATACAGTGTTGTGTTGTCCTATAGGATAACATTAATACAGTGTTGTGTTGTCCTATAGGATAACATTAATACAGTGTTGTATTGTCCTATAGGATAACATTAATACAGTGTTGTATTGTCCTATGGGATAACATTAATACAGTGTTGTATTGTCCTATAGGATAACATTAATACAGTGTTGTATTGTCCTATAGGATAACATTAATACAGTGTTGTATTGTCCTATAGGATAACATTAATACAGTGTTGTATTGTCCTATAGGATAACATTAATACAGTGTTGTGTTGTCCTATAGGATAACAGTAATACAGTGTTGTATTGTCCTATAGGATAACATTAATACAGTGTTGTGTTGTCCTATAGGATAACATTAATACAGTGTTGTGTTGTCCTATAGGATAACATTAATACAGTGTTGTATTGTCCTATAGGATAACATTAATACAGTGTTGTATTGTCCTATAGGATAACATTAATACAGTGTTGTATTGTCCTATAGGATAACAGTAATACAGTGTTGTATTGTCCTATAGGATAACAGTAATACAGTGTTGTGTTGTCCTATAGGATAACAGTAATACAGTGTTGTATTGTCCTATAGGATAACATTAATACAGTGTTGTGTTGTCCTATAGGATAACATTAATACAGTGTGGTGTTGTCCTATAGGATAACATTAATACAGTGTTGTAGTGTCCTATAGGATAACATTAATACAGTGTTGTATTGTCCTATAGGATAACAGTAATACAGTGTTGTATTGTCCTATAGGATAACAGTAATACAGTGTTGTATTGTCCTATAGGATAAGAGATGCGGCTAAGACACACAAGCTGGTGGAACAGGAGTTAGCCCATGCTGTCAACGCTAGTGCCCTGGTCCTGACTGAAGCCTTCCCCTCCAAACCTTCCAGTCCTGAGGTAAGACCACTCTGGAGGTCTAAAACTACAGTTCCCATGATCCCTTTCCTGATCAACATACTTTATTTCAACAGTATTCAAATAAAAATGATGATGTATTAGGGTTTGTGTGTGTTGACCATGTGTGTTCAGTGCTTGCGCCTTTTCTAATTTCTTTACGTCTCTGAACATCAAAATATAATTGGTAAAATGCAGAGGAGGCTGGTGTGAAGCGCTATAGGAGGACGGGCTCATTGTAATGGTTGGAATGGCATAAATGGAACAGAGTCACACATGTGGTTTCCATATGTTGGATACCGTTCCATTTATTCCATTCCAGCCATTACAATGAGCCCGTCCTCCTATAGCTCCTCCCACCAGCCTCCTCTGGTAGAATGGGCTTGATAACTCCCCATGTTGAAATGTTGTCCTCACCAGTTCTCTGTGCTCTTCAGTGTCTGAGTCGCAGTACAGCAGTGGAGATCGTGAACAGCAGTAAAGTCCTGCAGCTGGAGACCAGGATGCTGCTGGAGGGGAAACTACTGGTATACCATATAACCCCCAGCACCACACATGACCCTGGTTCACAGTACAGGACCAACCCCAACTGCACTGCCCTGGTTCAGATAATATAGTGAATTAGTAAACAGACCAACCCAGTACAGATTGTCTAATTGGTTCGGTTCTGTTTGGCTCAGTAGTTAACAGACCAACCCAGTACAGATGATCTAATTGATTTGGCTCAGTAGTGTGGAAAAGGTTTCTAATAGTATGTCTTTGTGTTATCTCTCTCTCTCCTCCCTTTCTCCTCACACCTCTCTCCTCCCCCCCTCTCTCCCCCCTCTTTCCTCCCCTCTCCCCCCCCTCTCTCCTCCCTCCCCCCTCTTTCCTCCCTCCCCCCTCTCCTTCCTCCCTCCCTCCTTCCTCCCTCCCTCCCTCCCTCCCTCCCTCCCTCCCTCCTCTCTTCTCCCCCTCCCTCCCTCTCTTCTCCCCCTTCCCCCTCTCTCCTCCCTCCCTCCCTCCCTCCCTCCCTCCCTCCCTCTCCCTCCCTCCCTCTCTCCTTCCTCCCTCCCTCCCTCCCTCCCTCTCTTCTCCCTCCCTCCCTCCCTCCCTCCCTCTCTTCTCCCCCCCTCCCTCCCTCTATTCTCCCCCCTTCCTCCCTCTCTCCTCCCCCCTCTCTCTGTTTCAGTTAGACTCTCCCCAGGAAGAGGACCTCCTCTCTAGTCTCAGCAGTCTGAGCGCTGAACTCCACAAGCTAGACGACATACACTGGATCTGCCCTGCCATGCACTGCTCTGAGGAGGAGGCTGTGAGTGTGTGTTCACAATCAAAAACAGCAGCAGTCATTTTTATTCAACCACACCACTTTATCTCCTTCCTCCCTCTCTCCTCCCTCTCTCCCCCTTCCTCTCTCCTCCATCTCTCTCCTCCCTCTCTCTCCTCCCTCTCTCCCCCTTCCTCTCTCTTCCCTCTCTCCCCTCTCCTCCCTCCCTCTCCCCCTCTCTCCCCTCTCCCCCTCTCTCCCCTCCATCTCCCCTCTCCACCTTCCCTCTCTCTCCCCCTTCCTCTCTCCTCCCTCTCTCTCCCCCTTCCCCTCTCCTCCCTCTCTCCTCCCTCTCTCCCCCTCCCTCTCTCCCCCTTCCTCTCTCCTCCTTCCTCTCTCCCCCCTCCCTCTCTCCTCACTCTCTCTCCCCCTCATCTCCCCTCTCCTCCCTCCCTCTCCCCTCCATCTCCCCTCTCCACCTTCCCTCTCTCTCCCCCTCCCTCTCTCCTCCCTCCCTCTCTCCAGGACTCTGTGAGGGTGAGCAGTAAGAGCAGTATGAAGCTGAAGATGATGCCCAAGGTGAAGAGGGAGAGAGAGAAGCTCCACAAGCAGAGGTCCAATAGCTCTCTGCCGGGTAAGGATACAGGCCAGTCCCCCTGCTTTGAGGCCTGGAGGACAATAGGAAACTGGGCAGCCATTTTGGTTTTAACACAGGCATTTTTGGTCTAAGGCCCATTGTTGCATGGCAACCAAGAGTAAGAACTTCATTATTGTCTGGGGATTTTCTTACCAACCCTGGTCAAATATATGTGGAATTATGAATAACTTGGTATTGGTCCACATAGGGCGGCAGGTAGCCTTGCGGTTAGAGCGTTGGGCCAGTAACCAAAAGGTTGCTAGTTCGAATCCCTGAGCCATCAAGGTGAAACATCTGTCTGTGCCCTTAAACCCAAATTGCGCCAGCTGTAGATAATGGCAGACCCTGGCTGTGACCCCACTCTCAGGGAGAGTTTTGGGATATGCAACAAAACACATTTCCAATTTACACATGCATATTAGGACACACTTGTACATGTGTGAAAAAGGACAAATATAAGCACCCACCAAAGTATTGTTCTACTTAATTTGATTATCAAATATACTGTATAAAACAAATGGTGGACTATTGTTGTTATTGTCTGTTTGTCTCCAACAGGATCTTGGGATATTAAAGGTGGTGCATGTGAACTTAACGAGAAGGCTTAACGAGGTACACCCATCACCATGGCTACCAGGGGGAGGACAGGGATGTCGCCCTCTTCTTCCTACGGGATGGGGGCTTTACCTACCGAGGGGTGAGGAGGACAAAATGATTCCACGACCCTCCCGCCTTTCAGCTATCACCTCCCCCCTTGACTCTCAATGTTCTCCATTTTGAAATTAGGGAGGAGTTGTTTTTAACTAGGGGGCGTGGCTTTGCGTCCTATCACTGTTTGGGCTTCTGTTATTGGTTCTGTTTGGCCTGCTGACCCAGGAGGTGGGCGTGGCTTCTTAAGGCAAAATCCAGCCAATCAGAGGAGAGGAGAAGAGATGGTCTCTTAGCAACTTTTGTTACCTTTACGACGCAATGTGTTTACGTAGGCGGAGCTCTCCTTTGCATGACGTGAGCAGCCATTTTGTTTTTATTCTTAGATAACTCCTCTTTTTGGGAGGCGTTTACGCTACTCTTCTTGACTTTCGCGACAACTTACAGGACTTTTTCGTTTCCTCAAGAAATCTGAAGAATACTTTGCTTTCTGTTCCTATCGCCGTAAGAACAAAAATGTCAATGAACAACAACAATGGAAACATCTCATCTTATTCTCACCTACTGAACTGGAGACTCTTAAACGTAAAACAAATATACTATTGCAGAGTCACATTGAGGAATGTACTACATGTGGACTTGTATTACCGTATTACCTTGTGAAAATTGGTGGTATGACTGGTCTACATGTGACTTATTCAATGGCCAGATACTACAGTGCTTACGGTAATACCCAAGCCACTATGACCATCGGATGTCTCCATCCCTGCATGCCTTCCACTCTTAACCATCCTATTAGATGGAAGACGTAGCCCCTGGACACTGATCTAAGGTCAAGATTAGAATTAGGGGAGGGAAATCTGACCCTAGGTCTGTAGTTAGGATTAACTTTCACCATGAGCGTATACATTCCCTAACGATCTCAATGGAATATATATATATATATATATATTCTCTTGTAGAAATTCGGTAACGCTTTATTCGAAGACACTTCTATAAACTGCTTGTACCATGTTAATAGATAGTTCATTACTTATTTGCAAAATCATCATCTAGTTAAGTTAGTTATTACGTTATTAATTTTAGTAAATGGATACAACATTTATTACAACGTCCTGTAACATCGTGAACATTTATTTAATCAATTTAAATGCTGAACAAGCTTTAAAATGATGGTGTTTATAGTCAGTCAGATAAAGTGTTAGCTATATGAATGTGCTTCTGTACCAATAGCATGCTGCTCTCATAAATAGAGGCTTTAATGAGGTCCCTGTACATGTGTGGAAAGTTTCGTACCGAGCGCAGTGGTTTTAAATGACATACGACGAGTGTGTGTGTGTGTGTGTGTGTGCAAACGACACTGTGTGTGTCGTTCATTTTACTGTGTCGTTCAAGTTTACTGTATGTTGCCTTGCACTTTACAAAGCCAAACTTAAAGAACACTGATTGTGTTGTAAAGTGACCTTTCACTTGTGGTTTTTATTGCTATGACAACGGTCCCTCTCCGTCCTATTTATGACAAATCTATACAGAGATCAATGTGTGTTAAAATGTAATATACAATATAACCAAACAAATGTTAAAAGATATATATAGATAGATAGATAGATAGATAGATAGATAGATAGATAGATAGATAGATAGATAGATATCAGTACCAGTCAAAAGTTTGGACACACCTACTCATTCAAGGGTTTTTACATTGTAGAATAATAGTGAAGACATCAAAACTATGAAATAACACATATGGAATCATGTAGTAACCAAAAAAGTGTTAAACAAATCTAAATGTATTTAATATTTTAGATTCTTCAAATAGCCACCCTTTGCCTTGATGACAGCTTTGCACACTCTTGGCATTCTCTCAACGAGCTTCACCTGGAATGCTTTTCCAACAGTCTTGAAGGAGTTCCCACATATGCTGAGCACTTGTTGGCTTCTTTTCCTTCACTCTGCGGTCCAACTCATCCCAAACCATCTCAATTGGGTTGAGGTCGGGTGATTGTGGAGGCCAGGTCATCTGATGCAGCACTCCATCACTCTCCTTCTTGGTCAAATAGCCCTTACACAGCCTGGAGGTGTGTTGGGTCATTGTCCTGTTGAAAAACAAATGATAGTCCCACTAAGCGCAAACAAGATGGGATGGCGTATCGCTGCATAATGCTGTGGTAGCCATGCTGGTTAAGTGTGCCTTGAATTCTAAATAAATCACTGACAGTGTCACCAGCAAAGCACCCCCACACCATCACACCTCCTCCATGCTTCACGGTTGGAACCACACATGCGGAGATCATCCGTTCACCTACTCTGCGTTTCACAAAGACACGGCGGTTTGAACCAAAAATCTCCCATTTGGACTCATTTTTTAGATCCACTGGTCTAATGTCCATTGCTCGTGTTTCTTGGCCCAAGCAAGTCTCTTCTTCTTATTGGTGTCCGTTAGTAGTGGTTTCTTTGCAGCAATTCGACCATGAAGGCCTGATTCACACAGTCTCCTCTGAACAGTTGATTTTGAGATGTGTCTGTTACTTGAACTCTGTGAAGCATTTATTTGGGCTGCAATCTGAGGTGCAGTTAACTAATGAATTTATCCTCTGCAGCAGAGGTAACTCTGGGTCTTCCTTTCCTGTGGTGGTCCTCATGAGAGCCAGTTTCATCATAGCGCTTGATGGTTTTTGCGACTGCACTTGAAGAAACGTTCAAAGTTCTTGAAATGTTCCGGATTGACTGACCTTCATGTCTTAAAGTACTGATATACTTTCATTTCTCTTTGCTTAGTTGAGCTGTTCTTGCCATAATATGGACTTGGTCTTTTACCAAATAGGGCTATCTTCTGTATACCACCCCTACCTTGTCACAACACAACACAACTGATTGGCTCAAACGCATTTAGAAGGAAAGAAATTCCACAAATTAACAAGGCACACCTGTTAATTGAAATGTATTCCAGATGACTGACTTCCTTTTGAAGCTGGTTGAGATAATGACAAGGGTGTGCAAAGCTGTCATCAAGGCAAAGGGAGGCTACTTTGAAGAATCTAAAATATTAAAAACATTTTGATTTGTTTAACTCTTTTTGGTTACTACATGATTTCATATGTGTTATTTCATAGTTTGGATGTCTTCGCTATTATTCTACAATGTAGAAAATAGTAAAAATAAAGACCCTTGAATGAGTAGGTGTGTCCAAACATTTGACTGGTTATATATATATATATATATATATATATATATATATTTATTAAGGGTTAGTTGTACTATATATATATATATATAGGGGTTGCAAAATTCCGGTAACTTTCCCAAAATTCCCAGTTTTTCTAGAAGTCCTCCAACGAGGATGTTTGGAAAACCTGGGAATTTTGGGAAAGTTACAGGAATTTTGCAACCCTAATGTTCTCAGTCTACACACAGCCTAATCTCATGGAAAACTGTATTCTCCAACATTTCACGACAGCTTTACTGCAAGGTTACTCCAATGTTACGCCAACCATTCCTTAGCTACTGTTGCTGCGTCTGTTGCGCAGGACTAGGATATCGCTACTGAACAGTATTACATCTTTGTGTGACATAAAATATATGGCAGTCAACCGCCAAGGTACTGAGAGGTACGGAGAACGCAACAACAATGTAACAACATAACAATCAAGTAATTGGGAAACGATTTGGAAGCGGTCTGTTGGACTACATGTATTCAACATGTAATATGGCTTTTGTTGTTTATATGACAGCAAGTTTTTGTGAACGCAACTCACTTTGTCTTGTGAACGCCCCCCCCCCCCCACAAACACAACTGAACGGACTCTGCTCTGCAATGCTCAAAGCTGGACTTGATGTTGCACGTTGTTTGTTCAAAGATGTTTAATCATATTGTGCTGTTAATTTGTTGTGCTGGTTGATCGCTGTAACCAGGCTGGTAGGTCAGCCTTTGGGCCTAAAAATTATTCTGTAGTCCTCTAAGTGTCAAGTTGTTGTATATTATGCTATCTATTTAATTATATAAATTGATAAGAAGGGATGTGATTGTGAATTGAATCGTGAATCTTTGATCTCATCATCATGCATTGGACTTGATTTGAGTGTTCCAAATATACATTATTTTATCTCAGAGCCAAACCGTTATTTTGACAGGTTACGCGACAGAAACGTTTACGTTGCCAGTAAGACGATGATCATGCCTATAAGCTATGATTTTACAGGCTAATGATTATCATTATCAGAGAATTTAGGCTGGGTTTCAATCAAAAGGTGCGTTGTTAACGACTAGCGCGCTGCACTTGACTTTCAAAGGTAATTTACCATCGAGCTGATGTCCGCAGCGTGCAGTGCGCTCGTCGACAACAGGCCTTTGCTTTGATTGAACTCCGGTCCTAACCTATTTATGTGTGCTATCTAATCATGCGTGGCCTAGAGAGAGAAACAGAGGCTGAAATAAAATGTGTCCAGAGGTGTGTGTGTGTCCGCAGAGTGCACATAATGCACGTTGGACAGATGGAGTTTCTCCTTTGTTTTAATGAATATTACAGCGTAGGCACATTTACCATCACACTCAAACAGAAAGTATGTAGCAGATTGACTTTTCAATACAGTAGGCCTTTCTTATTTCATTACAATGAAACCACAGTATGGTGTCCATATTAGGACATTGATTCTGACCCAGATTTGTCTGATAACAGATATCTGATGCCTGACAATGTCCTAATATGGACACTGTTCCTGAGGGTAGAAGATGATAAACTTATCTATAACAGATTTATATTTCTAATTTGTATCTGTGCATACAGTAGAGATCATTACATAAACAAAGTAAAATACAATTTCTTTATATATTAAAAACCAGTAACAGTCTTACAGCCATACCATTCCTAGGACTGTACGGAAAATGGACAAAGTATTCTTCTATTCATCTAACAACAATCACTCTCACAGCTAGTCAGACCATCCTTATGACCTTAACCGTCGGTGACGGACAATAAAAGTAATCACTCAACTAATCAATTTAATCTTCTAACACGGGCATTTCAGGGTCACCAATTCAGGGTTGGTATAGATACCACGGTGTGGTTAGTCTCAACCTAGGACATTTGAGGGTTGGCGTTCTTGGCATAGATGGTCGCATTCGGTCTACACACTAGCTTCTTACTGTAATACTACACGAGAGAGAAAGAGAGAAGCAATATGTCAACCCCAGAGTTTACAGTTAACTGTTTAGAGCAACATTTCAAATTGATTTTAATGTAAATAAAAACTAAGATGGCAACAGGAACAGAAGGAAACACAGACATTAGCATTTTATAAAGAGTTATCAAATAGAATACACATTTTTAGCAGAATGCTTGTGTTCCTAGCTCCAACAGTGCAGTAGTATCTAACAATTCACAACAATACACACAAATCTAAAATAACGGAAATATATAAATATTAGATTGAGCAATGGAGTGGCATTGACGAAAATACAGTATAATAGAATAAAGTATATATACAGTTGAAGTCGGAAGTTTACATACAACTTAGCCAAAAACATTTAAAAACTCAGTCTTTCACAATTCCTGACATTTACTTCTAGTAAAAATGACCTGTCTTAGGTCAGATAGGATCACCACTTTATTTTAAGAATGTGATATGTCAGAATAATAGTAGAGAAGAATGATTTATGTATTATTTATTCGTGCTTTCAGTTTTGCGCTAATGCTGCCATCTATCCAAGGTTTCTGGTTTTGGTAGGTTTTAATAGTCACAGTGGGTACAACATCTACTATACACTTCCTGATGAACTCAGTCACCGTATCCGTGTATTTGTCTATGTTATGCTCAGAGGCTACCCGGAACATATCCCAGTCCGTGTGATCAAAACAATCTTGAAGCATGGATTCCGATTGGTCAGACCAGAGTAGAATAGACCTTAGCATGGGTACTTCCTGTTTGAGTTTCTGCCTATAGGAAGGGAGGAGCAAAATGGAGTCGTGATCTGATTTGCCGAAGGGAGGGCGGGGGAGGGCCTTGTAGGCATCCCAGAAGGCGGAGTAGCAGTGGTCAAGTGTTTTTCCAGCGCGAGTACTACAGTCAATGTGTTGGTAGAACTTCGGTAGCGTTTTCCTCAAATCTTCTTTGTTAAAATCCCCAGCTACAATAAATGCGGCCTCAGGATATGTGATTTCCAGTTTGCATAAAGTCCAGTGTATTTCCTTGAGGGCCGTCGTGGTATCGGCTTGAGGTGGAATATACATGGCTGTGACTATAACCGAAGGTGGTAATACGGTCGGCATTTGATTGTGAGGTATTCTAGGTTGGGTGAACAAAAGGACTTGAGTTTCTGCATGTTATCACAATCACACCATGAGTAGTTAATCATGTAACATACACCCCCGCCTTTCTTCTTCCCGAAGAGTTCTTTATTCCTGTCTGTGCAATGTTCTGAGAACCAACCTGGCTGTATGGACGGGTACAGTATATCCCGAGAGAGCCATGTTTCCGTGAAACATAGTCTTTTACAGTCCATGATGTCTCTCTGGAAGGAGATCCTCGCCCTGAGCTCGTCTACTTTATTATACAGAGACTGAACATTAGCGAGTAATATACTCGGAAGCGGTGGATGGTGCGCACGCCTCCTGAGTCGGACTAGAAGTCAACTCCGAATACCTATTTTCTGCCGGCGGCGTCTTGGAGCAGCCTATGGGATAAGTTCAATTGCCCTGGGGGGGTACGAACAAAGGATCCAATTCGGGAAAGTAGTATTCCTGGTCGTAATGCTGGTGAGTTGCCACCGCTCTGATATCCAACATTTATTTCCGGCTGTATGCAATAACACAAACAATTTCCTGGGCTAATAATGTAAGAAAAAAAGAAAAAAAATACTGCAGAGTTGCTTAGGAGCTAGAAGCAGAGCTGCCATATCTGTCGGCCATAAAGGGTTATAAAGGCTAATAATGGGTTAACGGTATTTCAGGAAGCTGACACTGAACAGTTTTTGGACCCAGCGATGTTTGCCCATGGTACAGCCCTCCTGGTCCATTAAAGTCTATGGTCATTACAGAGCAACAGCTCCAGTACATATACTTGTAGAGGAGTATGTAATAGTACTGTATAATACTGTACCTGCGGCAGAATATTGCAGTACTGTATAATACAGGTGTGTAAAAGTCAACAACTTTATTGTGTTGTTGCCTTGCCCCTCGTGGAAGACCGGCGCTCCAGGGTGATGTGTACAGCTCTCCCCGCTGGTCTCAGTTACCTTGGTAACAACAATAACAAACAAGCATCGGCCACTCCAATACGGAACGTTGGAATTTTGTGACACGTCATGATATTTTAATCTACACTGGGTATAGTACAACTCAAGGGGTACGTCCCAAATGGCACCCTATTCCCTACATAGTGCACTACTTTTGACCAGAGCCCTACAGGGAATATGATATAATCTGGGACGCAACCAAGGTTAAGTGTCTTTCTAAAGAGCATTAGTACAACAGTAGCGTCCCGCTGATATTTGCACCAGTGACCTTTCTCGTTCTGGTCATTAACAAGCAGTGAATGTAGCATGGATGTAATATTGTGTGGGCTCAGCCTGGGACGGGGAATAATGTTACCAACTTTGGCCACTAGATGGCGACAACACTATGAGAGCCCCTTTAATCAATCAGGTAGCTTTATTAATTTAGCACTTCTTTTAACTTCTCCAGAAGAATTCAAATCCCCTTATTTCCTGTACTGGGGCAGTGTGTGTGTTTGTTATGGATACTTTGAGATTAGAGTGTATGTCTTTTCAATAAGAATTTAAATGTGAATATTTCCTTTTGCTTTGGCAGTGTGTCTTGGTCATGGATGTGTACTGTGTTTGGACTTTGGAATGTACAGTATGTCTGGTCCAAACCAGAGTCATGTATTTAGAGAGTTGGGACATTGAGGTTTCTGCATTATGATGCTTTAATTAACATGACACTACAACATTCTATGGCAGCCATGTTAGCGCCCCATTAACATTACACAGGAATATTTAAACGATGCTATGTAACTGAATTTCTAGAATTAGAACAATATTCAAAATTCTTAAAGTTGATCAAACTCTAAAATATATGGCTCTGGTAAAAACTGTTGAATTACCGGAGAGTTAACACTAAGAGAGAGCAGGAGCCTAAAATAGGCTGTTATCCTGCATCAACAGAATGCTACAGATTCATCATCTACAAAGACAGGAGTCACTGCACCTCACGTTTTTCACTTGCTTCTCTGTAACACACAAGTCACACACACACACACACAGAGAGAGAGAAAGAGAGACACACACAAAGGAGACACCCACTGTTTTGCATCCTGTGTTCTTGCAACACAACTTCACTCTCTGTGAGAGAGAGAGAGAGAGAGAGAGTGTGTGTGTGTGTGTGGGGGGGGGTTAAATGTCCTGCTGAAATCTTACTCAGCAAAAAAAAAAAAGGAATTTCCAAATCACTGTAATGTTATATTTCAACACAGAAGTGGTATTAGTCAACAGAGGCATTGAAACAAACTGCCTTTACATAGAAACACCCTGCAACGATTTGATCCAGAAGAAGTAACAGGAAACGGAAGAAGCTATGGGATGGACACATGCTTAGCTTTCCGCTTTCGTTCTGCCTTGTTGCTGTATGGCCATCTTCTGTAGAAGCTTAGTCTCATCTTCATCTGAACTGGAGGAGAGACAATCAATAGTATTGTATTGTTAAAGCCTTTTAACAAAAGTCTAAAGCAACTATAGTCTCAATAGATTCTATGCTAAAGCAAATCCACCAAAGAGCACACACGCCTACCTGGGTCTCTTCTTCTGCGGTGCCTCAGCTGATTTGGGCTCCTGGTAAATTATCTCCTCTCTGTTGTGTTTCACGCCGTTCTTGTCTGACGTCACTGTCGGCTGCGAAGGCTCCTGGGGCTTCTCGTTGCTATGGCGCCTTTGGGTGCAGCCCTACGATAGGAAAGTCCACTCGGGATGCTGTCTCTGATACCTGTGGTCCAAACACATCGACACAGTCTGAAGCATTCTCAGAAGTCCCCTACACATGAATTACCTATAATACATCGCTACATCGCTGCACTGACTGGTCTTTCCTCATTAATGAACTTATTTCAGCAATTAAAGGTGTTTCTATATAGTTGTACAATGTTTTTGAGGCATATTATTCTGTTTTAATTTTACTCCGGAATCGCTATGATAAATATAATCGTTTTTTCTTGAGTGTATTGTATAAAGCTCAGATTTACTTTGGGTCGAGAGCTTCAAGTTCCTCTGTGTCCACATCACTAAAGAGCTATCATGGTCCACACACACACCAACACAGTTGTGAAGAAGACACGACAACACCTCTTCCCCCTCAGGAGTCTGAAAAGATTTGACATGGGCGCTCAGGTCAAATATTGTTCCCTGAGCTAATGCCTAGGCTATAACGTTTAGCCTTCAGCTCAGCGGGCCAAGTTCGAACCCAGCTGGTGGCACATTCTCCTTGACCTTGATAGACAGGAACTCCGAGAAGTCTGTGGTCCTCTTCCTACAACTAGACCAACCCTGCACACAAAACACATGAGTCAACACTTACAGTAAGGGGGAAAAAAGTATTTGATCCCCTGCTGATTTTGTACGTTTGCCCACTGACAAAGACATGATCAGTCTATAATTTTAATGGTAGGTTTATTTGAACAGTGAGAGACAGAATAACAACAAAAAAATCCAGAAAAACGCATGTCGAAAAATGTTATAAATTGATTTGCATTTTAATGAGGGAAATAAGTATTTGACCCCTCTGCAAAACATGACTTAGTACTTGGTGGCAAAACCCTTGTTGGCAATCACAGAGGTCAGACGTTTCTTGTAGTTGGCCAGCAGGTTTGAACACATCTCAGGAGGGATTTTGTCCCACTCCTCTTTGCAGATCCAAGTCATTAAGGTTTCGAGGCTGACGTTTGGCAACTCAAACCTTCAGCTTCCTCCACAGATTTTCTATGGGATTAAGGTCTGGAGACTGGCTAGGCCACTCCAGGACCTTAATGTGCTTCTTCTTGAGCCACTCCTTTGTTGCCTTGGCCGTGTGTTTTGGGTCATTGTCATGCTGGAATACCCATCCACGACCCATTTTCAATGCCCTGGCTGAGGGAAGGAGGTTCTCACCCAAGATTTGACGGTACATGGCCCCGTCCATCGTCCCTTTGATGCGGTGAAGTTGTCCTGTCCCCTTAGCAGAAAAACACCCCCAAAGCATAATGTTTCCACCTCCATGTTTGACGGTGGGGATGGTGTTCTTGGGGTCATAGGCAGCATTCCTCCTCCTCCAAACACGGCGAGTTGAGTTGATGCCAAAGAGCTCCATTTTGGTCTCATCTGACCACAACACTTTCACCCAGTTCTCTGCTGAATCATTCTGATGTTCATTGGCAAACTTCAGACGGCCCTGTATATGTGCTTTCTTGAGCAGGGGGAACTTGCGGGCGCTGCAGGATTTCAGTCCTTCACAGCGTAGTGTGTTACCAATTGTTTTCTTGGTGACTATGGTCCCAGCTGCCTTGAGATCATTGACAAGATCCTCCCATGAAGTTCTGGGCTGATTCCTCACCGTTCTCATGATCATTGCAACTCCACGAGGTGAGATCTTGCATGGAGCCCCAGGCCGAGGGAGATTGACAGTTATTTTGTGTTTCTTCCATTTGCGAATAATCACACCAACTGTTGTCACCTTCTCACCAAGCTGCTTGGCGATGGTCTTGTAGCCCATTCCAGCCTTGTGTAGGTCTACAATCTTGTCCCTGACATCCTTGGAGAGCTCTTTGATCTTGGCCATGGTGGAGAGTTTGGAATCTGATTGATTGATTGCTTCTGTGGACAGGTGTCTTTTATACAGGTAACAAGCTGAGATTAGGAGCACTCCCCTTTAAGAGTCTGCTCCTAATCTCAGCTCGTTACCTGTATAAAAGACACCTGGGAGCCAGACATTTTTCTGATAGATAGGGGGTCAAATACTTATTTCCCTCATTAAAATGCAAATCAATTTATAACATTTTTGACATGCATTTTTCTGGATGTTTTTGTTGTTATTCTGTCTCTCACTGTTCAAATAAACCTACCATTAAAATTATAGACTGATCATCTCTTTGTCAGTGGGCAAACGTACAAAATCAGCAGGGGATCAAATACTTTTTTCCTCTCACTGTATCTCTAAATGAAAAATAAATGTATGCATTGTTTTTATTCATCTTCGTGGAAGATGAGAACACCTAGATGATGCTGACAAGAGCAGGAACCCAGACTTCATCAAAGAAATTGGAAATACAGACATTGTCATCCTACAAGATTACCATACGACAGACCACGTAGTCACCCTGCACACCCTAATTGACAAACAAACAAAAAGGCAAAGTCTTCTCATGCTTTGTTGATTTCAAAAAAGCTTTTGACTCAAATTTGGCATGAGGGCCTGCTATACAAATTGATGGAAAGTGGGGTTGGGGGAAAAACATACGACATTATAAAATCCATGTACACAAACAACAAGTGTGCGGTTAAAATTGGCAAAAAACACACATTTCTTTCCACAGGGCCATGGGGTGAGACAGGGATGCAGCTTAAGCCCCACCCTGTTCAACATATACATCAACGACTTGGCGAGGGCACTAGAACAGTCTGCAGCACCTCACCCTACTAGAATCTGAAGTCAAATGTCTACTGTTTGCTGATGATCTGGTGCTTCTGTCACCAACCAAGGAGGGCCTACAGCAGCACCTAGATCTTCTGCACAGATTCTGTCAGGACTGGGCCCTGACAGTAAATCTCAGTAAGACAAAAATAATGGTGTTCCAAAAAAGGTCCAGTTGTCAGGACCACAAATACAAATTCCATCTAGACACCGTTGCCCTAGAGCACACAAACAACTATACATACCTCGGCCTAAAAATCACCGCCACAGGTAACTTCCACAAAGCTGTGAACGATCTAAGAGACAAGGCAAGAAAGACTTCTATGCCATCAAAAGGAACATAAAATTCAACATACCAATTAGGCTCTGGCTAAAAAATACTTGAATCAGTTATTGAACCCATTGCCCTTTATGGTTGTGAGGTCTGGGGTACGCTCACCAACCAAGAATTCACAAAATGGGACAAACACAACATTGAGACTGCATGCAGAATTCTGCAAACATATCCTGTGTACAACGTAAAACACCAAATAATGCATGCAGAGCAGAATTAGGCCGATACCCGCTAATTATCAAAACCCAGAAAAGAGCCGTTCAATTCTATAACCACCTAAAAGGAAGCGATTCCCAAACCTTCCATAACAAAGCCATCGCCTACAGAGAGATGAAGCTGGAGAAGAGTCCCCTAAGCAAGCTTTTCCTGGGGCTCTGTTCACAAACAGACCCCACAGAGCCCCAGGACAGCAACACAATTAGACCCAACCAAATCATGAGAAAACAAAAAGAGAATTACTTGACACATTGGAAAGAATTAACCAAAAAACAGAGCAAACTAGAATGCTATTTGGCCCTAAACAGAGAGTACAGTGGCAGAATACCTGACCACTGTGACTGACCCAAAATTAAGGAAAGCTTTGACTATGTACATACTCAGTGAGCATAGCCTTGCTATTGAGAAAGGCCGCCGTAGGCAGACCTGGCTCTAAAGAGAAGACAGGCTATGTGCACACTGCCCACAAAATGAAGTGGAAACTGAGCTGCACTTCCTAACCTCCTGCCAAATGTATTACCATATTAGAGACACATATTTCCCTCAGATTACAGAGATCCACAAAGAATTCGAAAACAAACCCAATTTTGATAAACTCCTGTACAGTGCATTTGGAAAGTATTCAGACCCCTACGTTACAGCTTTATTCTAAAATGTATTAAATAGTTTTTCCCCCTAATCAATCTACACTCAATACCCCATAATGATAAAGCAAAAACAGGTTTTTAGAAATGTTTGTAAATGTATTAAAAATAAAAAGGGAAATATTACATTTACACGAGTTTTCAGACCCTTTCCTCAGTATTCTGTTGAAAAACATCCCCACAGCATGACACCACCATGCTTTTCGTAGGGATGGTGCCAGGTTTCCCCCAGACATGACGCTTTACGTCAATGTTTGGATGACTACTACTCTAGCACACTGTGTTCCTAACAGAGACACTAAACTATCAACAAAACATTTCTAGACTAAAAATAACTATCAACTGGAGGTTCTCCATTGAGCATTATATATTTTTATATACCAGTAGTAGGCTGGTTCTGGGTATGGGAAACCGCCAATTTGAGTTCTGTGAAAGACACCCCTCATCTCCAAATCGGTCTGGCCCACAGGAATCTGTGTGGGTGACTACAAGTTACACACACAATAAATAGACAAATTCTCATCTCTCTACATTTACACATTCAAAACGTAGTCTAGCTTTAGACATTAGACCACCAATATACCCAATACTATAACCACACGAACTCTTAAAATATACTATATATTAATTACAACCAGAGTACTACCACAGTATTACTTGCTCAGTGAAAAACCTCAGTGTGTTTGAGCTAAAGTAAAGTGTTTTGAGTTTAAGTGAAGTAAGCGGTCTTCTTACCATGCTTGTTCTTGTCTGTATCAAACTTCTCTCGACAGCCTTTGTTGTAGCATAGCAACGCCATGCTGGCCTTAAGTTAGTTTGTCTTCTCGTAAATATTCCTCCTCTTCGGAACCTTAATCCCGTATGGAACTTCCAGAACTTTCTCCAGGATAGAAGATAAGTGAGGGAACGAGAGAGAGAGATCCAGAAGTACTGAAAAAGGAGAGAGAAAGGGGGGAGAGAGGGGATGTCTCCTTGGCCTGGCTGAATGAATGATAAAAACAGCCACCAGTCGTGCCCCTCTCGCTTTGTCCTCCCTCTCTTCCGCTGTCAGTCCTCATCTAGCGGTGGCTTGGCATTCCTCTCTCCTGCCCTGGCTGTGTGTGTGTCCTGGTAGTTTGGACTAAGGCCTGTCGCTAATAATGTTGGCTTATTATTGGCTTTCTTGGGACAAACAATATAACAAAACTGGACACACTAAGGCCTACAGTACGCCATCCCCTTGACCTACACTGTAACACCAAACCATTTTCAATAGCATACCGTCTTGACCTTGGAACTCTGTGTGTGGTTTTGAAACAGAACAACAAAAAATCACAAAACACTAAAGGAATGGAAAATGACTTTATTTCTTTAAAAAAAAGATAAAAACAAAATCCCTAAAATAAACGCAGTAAGTAAAATAAAAGCCCATAATTGATTTATATTCTGAAACGTTCGTTTTGTATTATTTCCATGCTTAATAAAATCCTTATATTTCTGCATAAATAAATAAACATTTACAAAGAGAAGGAAGAAGAATCAGAGACGAAAGTGTGATTCTCTGAATCATTTGGCATCATTGATGACCAATCAATCGATCAACTGATCAAATTGGCTGATTCATTGATGACCTGTAGACATGCAGCCAATCGCCTTCCTTCCTTCCTTCCTTCCTTCCCCATTGGGTATTATATATACCGCATGATGCAATTATCGCTCAGGTTCAGAAAAAAGAAAACAAAAAGAAAAACAGAATAACATTGTAGCAGATGGGTGTGTGTCTAGGTCCCAAATGGCAACCGCTTCCCTACATAGTTCACAAAGTATTGCACTCTATAGCGAACAGGTTGGCATTTAGGACACATTGTGTTTGTTTGTTTATATTTACATAGTTATCACCAGGCAACAGTCAGAAGGGTAGTTGTTTTCCAAAAAACATATAGAAAAAAAAAAAAAGAAGGTGCACAGGAAGATCTTTGAATGAACACACCGACTGAAAATGAGGGAATTTATCCGTTTTTTAACGGATAAACGAATACATTTCACAGAGAGATTTATCAAAAATGTATCCATTCATAAAAAACCCAAAAGCCTCACTCTTCCTTTCCCTCTTCCTTGTTGCGTTTCAGGTTGACTGACACACACCTGTCTCATATGACAGGGACTCACCAACAGAGGGTGCTTCGCTTGCAGATATTATCAAAAAGACCCATTTCAATACAATTAAAAGTAACATGGCATCTTTGGAAAAGTAAAAGTGTCTGGCTACACCCCCCTCAGACCTCCACCTCCAATGCATTTTGATAAGAGAGGATGCAAGGAATCAAGGAAAGACCATTGAGATTGGCTAGGTCTGTGGTTAGGTTAGGGGTGCCTGTTCTTGTAGCAGGTCAGGTTAGGGGTGCCTGTTCTTGTAGCAGGTCAGGTTAGGGGTGCCTGTCCTTGTAGCAGGTCAGGTTAGGGGTGCCTGTTCTTGTAGCAGGTCAGGTTAGGGGTGCCTGTTCTTGTAGCAGGTCAGGTCAGGGGTGCCTGTTCTTGTAGCAGGTCAGGTTAGGGGTGCCTGTTCTTGTAGCAGGTCAGGTTAGGGGTGCCTGTTCTTGTAGCAGGTCAGGTTAGGGGTGCCTGTTCCTGTAGCAGGTCAGGTTAGGGGTGCCTGTTCCTGTAGCAGGTCAGGTTAGGGGTGCCTGTTCCTGTAGCAGGTCAGGTTAGGGGTGCCTGTTCCTGTAGCAGGTCAGGTTAGGGGTGCCTGTTCTTGTAGCAGGTCAGGTTAGGGGTGCCTGTTCTTGTAGCAGGTCAGGTTAGGGGTGCCTGTTCCTGTAGCAGGTCAGGTCAGGTGTGCCTGTTTATGACAACCCAGACACTTCAACGAGTTTTGACAGACGACAGAGTAGATCAGATCATGTTTTTAACTAGCCTGGAATCCAAGCTGATATGCTAACGTTTCAGTCTGGTTTCACCAGGCTAGCTTTTAAGGTGTAGCTAGGACAACAAGACATCACAACCATACATTCATAAAGGAGGAGAGAAGAAGTCACTATCACTCTCTCTCTATCATTCCACCATTTTGAAACCGGCTCAAATTTAAAACACCTCCATTTACAGGCAGGACTTGTTTTACACATTGTTTTAATGCATGGAATCCAAACAAAACAAAACAAAATTTTAAAAAATATCGACCAACTGGAGAACGAACACAAGACGTGATAAATTCAGGAGAAAGAAAAATTGTGCTCATCAACTTCAGTGCCAACCAAAGGTTGCATCCCAAATGGCACCCTTTTCCCTATATAGTGTGCTACTTTTGACAAGAGCCCTATGGGTCCCGGTCAAAAGAAGTGCACTACATATGGAATAGGATGGCGTTTGGGACGCAGCGATAGTTGTCGCTAGACACTGAACCTACGGTCCGCTTTGCAGTTCTCGCCTAATGGAAGTTAGGGTTTGATCCTAGATCTGGGCCTAACAGACCAACTTCTACCCAGAGCTCCATGCCCACCAGATTCAGGGACTGTATGAATCCGAGGAGTCCAGAGAAGGACATCTGTTTTGGGCCGCAAAGATTGAGGGGTCCTTAACTTCCAAATGACCACCACCACTCAACCCCCCTTAAAACAGGTGCTACTATAGCGACGCTCTCCTTTAAACAAAGACTACAGGCCTCATCCTTTATAAGGATGATATACAGTTGAAGTCGGAAGTTTACGTACAGCTGAAGTCGGAAGTTTACGTACAGCTGAAGTCGGAAGTTTACGTACAGCTGAAGTCGGAAGTTTACGTACAGCTGAAGTCGGAAGTTTACGTACACCTTAGCCAAATACATTTAAACTCAGTTTTTCACAATTCCTGACATTTAATCCTAGTACAAATTCCCTGTCTTAGGTCAGTTAGGATCACCACTTTATTTTAAGAATGTGAAATGTCAGAATAATAGTAGAGAGAAGTATTTATTTCAGCTTTTATTTATTTCATCACATTCCCAGTGGGTCAGAAGTACACTCAAATAGTATTTGGTAGCATTGCCTTTAAATTGTTTAACTTGGGTCAAACGTTTCGGGTAGCCTTCCACAAGCTTCCCACAATAAGTTGGGTGAATTTTGGTCCATTCCTCCTGACAGAGCTGGTGTAACTGAGTCAGGTTTGTAGGCCTCCTTCCTCACACACGCTTTTTCAGTTCTGCCCACACATTTTCTATAGGATTGAGATCAGGGCTTTGTGATGGCCACTCCAATATCTTGACTTTGTTGTCTTTAAGCCATTTTGCCACAACTTTAGAAGTATGCTTGGGGTCATTGTCCATTTGGAAGACCCATTTGTGACCAAGCTTTAACTTCCTGACTGATCTGTCTTGAGATGTTGCTTCAATATATCCACATAATTTTCCTTCCTCATGATGCCATCTATTTTGTGAAGTGCACCAGTCCCTCCTGCAGCAAAGCACCCCCACAGCATGATGCTGCCACCCCCGTGCTTCACGGTGGGGATGGTGTTCTTCGGCTTGCAAGCTTTCCCCTTTTTCCTCTAAACATAACGATGGTCATTATGGCCAAACAGTTCTATTTTTGTTTCATCAGACCAGAGGACATTTCTCCAAAAAGTACAATCTTTGTCCCCATGTGCAGTTGCAAACCGTGGCTTTTTTTATGGCAGTTTTGGAGCAGTGGCTTCTTCCTTGCTGAGCGGCCTTTCAGGTTATGTCGATATAGGACTCGTTTTACTGTGAATATAGATACTTTTGTACCGGTTTCCTGCAGCATCTTCACAAGGTCATTTGCTGTTGTTCTGGAATTGATTTGCACTTTTCACACCAAAGTACATTAATCTCTAGGAGAACGCATCTCCTTCCTGAGCGGTATGACGGCTGCGTGGTCCCATGGTGTTTATACTTGCGTACTATTGTTTGTACAGATGAACGTGGTACCTTCAGGCGTTTGGAAATTGCTCCCATGGATGAACCAGACTTGTGGAGGTCTTGGCTGATTTATTTAGATTTTCCCATGATGTCAAGCAGAGGCACTGAGTTTGAAGGTAGGCCTTGAAAAAAATCCACAGGTTCACATCCAATTGACTCAAATGTTGTCAATTAGCCTATTAGAAGCTTCTAAAGCCATGACATAATTTTCTGGAATTTTCCAAGCTGTTTAAAGGCACAGTCAACTTAGTGTATGTAAACCTCTGACCCACTGGAATTGTGATACAGTGAATTATAAGTGAAATAATCTGTCTGTAAACAATTGCTGGAAAAATTACTTGTGTCATGCACAAAGTAGATGTCCTAACCGACTTGCCAAAACTATAGTTTGTTAACAAGAAATGTGTGGAGTAGTTGAAAAACAAGTTTTAATGACTCCAACCTAAGTGTATGTAAACTTCCGACTTCAACTGTATCTCCCTTAGCCATTGTGGATAGTTCAGTTCCACCAACAACAAAACTGGACATAAAAAGCACCAAGTATCGTCCGATTGGCTATCGATGCATATGATACAATCCAAGACAGTTTTAAAGTTTCTAGGATTGACGGACACTGGAGTGGACATGCCCACTCACAGCAGAAGCAGTGAAGGACAATGATAGAGCCCAGCAAAACAGTAAGTTAGAAGAGGGGATTCTAAAGATTCTAAAGCTGTATCTACAGGAGAATGAAGAAGAGACAGCAAGATGGGTGATATTCTAGAGCTGGGTCTACCGGACAGTATGGTAGACCCAGCTCTAGGGTGATAACCCTAACCCTAACAGTATACAATGGAGGGGAATATTCTAGAGCTATAATCTACCAGGCATTGGGCGAGACCAGAGGAATAATCTAGAGCTGTACATACTAGACAGTGACAAGAGGCCAAGAGAGCTATCTACTAGCCTGAAGAGACACAGTGATTCTAGACAATTCTAAGTGAGATTCTAGGCTATATCTATAAAACAGTGGACAGGATTGGACACACCACAGAACTGGACTATTTGCTAGGTAGGTATACTGGTAATGTGTACTGGGACAGGGGGAAGGGTTTGACTTAGGGACCTGCATGTGTATTCACTCATTTATAACCAACTCCTTCTTTCATCAAGTTCTGCCGTGTCATAGATCATCACATCAGTGGAACATTTCAGATTGTTCAAAGAAGAAAACAAATATTAGGTTCATGTAACGTCACCAGGGGGCATAGGGTCATCAACTTCAGCGCCAAGATATTAGCCTGGTCACAGGTCTGTTTGTGCTTTTGCCTACTCCACCGTCATCATTTTGCATGACAATTCCACAAGGAGTTGGCAAGAGAGCAGAAGCAAGCTCCCAAGATATAGGAAACAGACCGGCACCCAGGCTACCAAGACAAAGGAAACAGACCGGCACCCAGGCTACGAAGATATAGGAAACAAACCGGCTCCCAAGATATAGGAAATCTACAGAAAACAGCATGGCATGAGTGTTACACAGGAAAACACACCAATGTGTTTTACACAGAGAAATTACAACAGTGGAAATTGTGGCAATGGATATTTTGGCTGAAAGATGTTACACCTACACCTGTTTTAATTGAGACCAATAGTTCAGTTACATTGACATCCTTTCATAAAACATATGGGACCCAGAGTGTGATCAAACCAATATTAGGCTGTGCATTTCAACTCAATGTGCCCCAAAAGTCTTTAACAATAAAGTTACCCTTGGCAATTAGGTTCATTCAGTGTGAACCAGTACCAACCTTATTGACACACAGATCTGTTAAAAAGAAAGCCATCAAGAAACCCCCCCCCATTATGGGAGTTGTGTTGAAGACTCATCAACAGTTAACAGTTATAATATCATCCTTTGACACCAAAAGTTACTTTGACATCCTTTCATATGACATCTTGACAGCTGGGAGGAAAATTGACAGAGCATTGCTTTAAAACAATATGACATCGTGAGTAATGGACATTATGATTAAAAAACAAATTTTAAAAACAAAATTAGACATTATTACCACCAGAATTATTCCAGAAAAATCTAACATTGTTCAGTGTGGGTTTCTGCACGTGTGTGTGTGTGTGTGTGTGTGTGTGTGTGTGTATGTATGTATGTGTGTGTGTGTATGTATATCTCTATACACATGTTCTTGCCTGCCTGCCTGCGTGCGCGTGTGTGTGTGTGCGTGCGTGTGTGTGTATGTGTGTGTGTGTATGTATCTCTATACACATGTTCTTGCCTGCCTGCGTGCGTGCATGCGCGTGCGTGTGTGTGTGTGTGTAAGCATGAATCCGTCAACATTCAAGGACACAGTAGGATGAGGAAACTGTTTTTACAAGATAGAAGCAGTAGCGAGAGGAGGGATTAATGCGTCCCAAAATGGCAGCCTATCCTCTATATAGCGCACTACTTTTAACCAGGACCCTTAGGGCAGTAGTGCACTTGATAGGGAATAGGGTGCCATTTCAGATACGCACAACAGTTCCCTAGCTCTCTCCATGGACAGACAGAGTAGACATGAGAAGCGGCTGAGAGTTGGGATGATGGTGAAGGTAGAGGGGGGGGGTCCTTAATGTTTTCTATCCAGTCTGATCGATGGTAGGATAATGGTGAAGGTAGAAGGGGGGGGGGTCCTTAATGTTTTCTATCCAGTCTGATCGATGGTAGGATAATGGTGAAGGTAGAGGGGGGTCCTTAATGTTTTCTATCCAGTCTGATCGATGGTAGGATAATGGTGAAGGTAGAGGGGGGTCCTTAATGTTTTCTATCCAGTCTGATCGATGGTAGGATAATGGTGAAGGTAGAGGGGGGTCCTTAATGTTTTCTATCCAGTCTGATCGATGGTAGGATAATGGTGAAGGTAGAGGGGGGGTCCTTAATGTTTTCTATCCAGTCTGATCGATGGTAGGATAATGGTGAAGGTAGAGGGGGAGGTCCTTAATGTTTTCTATCCAGTCTGATCGATGGTAGGATAATGGTGAAGGTAGAGGGGGGTCCTTAATGTTTTCTATCCAGTCTGATCGATGGTAGGATAATGGTGAAGATAGAGGGGGGGGTCCTTAATGTTTTCTATCCAGTCTGATCGATGGTAGGATAATGGTGAAGGTAGAGGGGGTCCTTAATGTTTTCTATCCAGTCTGATCGATGGTAGGATAATGGTGAAGGTAGAGGGGGGTCCTTAATGTTTTCTATCCAGTCTGATCGATGGTAGGATAATGGTGAAGGTAGAGGGGGGGGGGGGTCGTTAATGTTTTCTATCCAGTCTGATCGATGGTAGGATGATAGAGGGGGGGGTCCTTAATGTTTTCTATCCAGTCTGATCGATGGTAGGATAATGGTGAAGGTAGAGGGGGGGGGGTCCTTAATGTTTTCTATCCAGTCTGATCGATGGTAGGATAATGGTGAAGGTAGAGGTGCGTCCTTAATGTTTTCTATCCAGTCTGATTACACCTGGTGAAGGCTTCTCCGTGTCTGAAACATCTCCCATCGGTAACATACAGACCTTAAGTGCTTTTCTTAACTACCAAACAGTCAAGGATGGCTAGCGAGCAGGGACAAACAGTGCTATGGGATTTTGGTTCCACCCTGTTGATGAATATCAGTAACAGTGAGAAAGTTGAAAAAAAAAAAAAAAACTGCTTTAACTGATGACTTTTTTCCTTGAAGAAATAAGGTGGAGACCAGCTCACTAAGTAATGGTTTATAAACACACACAAGTTCTCAGAGATAGAAAAACAGAACAAACTACTATGTGTTCCTACCGGTTTGTAACTATCTCACCAACCAGAGGATGACTCCAACATCTATTTCTAGCCAAATCAGTCTGTTCTGCCCATGCTACATTCCCACTTCTCCCTCCCTCTCACGCATTCACGCTCTTTCGCTCTGCGTGACAAAGTGCTCAATATCAGCTCAGTAACATACCTACAACCTTGAAGAATTCCCAGTAATTGTAACAGGGCCTAAGCCATCTATCTATCTATCTACACCAAAGACTAAAGAAGGTAACAGAACACAAATTACCCAACACAGAGAATTCATAATGTAAACACTGGTCCTAAGTGCAACGAACCTATGACCTTTCACCCCTGACCCCTTCACACTGTCTACTCAAAATTACCATTATTATCCATTCCACCTAATTATGGGCTTCCGTTGTTGTTGTTTGTTTGTTTGTTTGTTTGTTTTGGGGGGAGGGCTGTTTCAGACAGAGATGTAAGCCTTTTTGACATCATACACACTCCCCTCCTCTCTCCTCCTATCCTCCATGTCCCGGGTTCATCCTGTTATTTTTCTTCCCTCTCCCTCTCCTCTCTGTATTTGGTGTTGGTTGGTATTTCTTCTGTCTGTCCCTCCGTCTTTCATTCATTCGTTCCTCTATTCTTCGTTTGTTCACTGTGTGTTTTTTTTGGCCGTCACTTTTGGCACTCTGCCCCCCACCCCCCGATAAAATTACATGAACTGCATCTGAAAGAGAGACGGAGAGAAAGAAGGGAGGAAGAGAGAAAGAGGAGGAAAAGTCAGTGAGGGGAAATGGCAGAAAAGACTCTAAACTGCAGGGGAAAAAATGGGTTTGTGAGTTTGGCTCTACAATTGTAGGGCTTGTGGTAGCTGGGCCATAAAGGGGTTTGGATTAAGGGTGTAGGTCAGGTAGGGTTACTTGAGTTCAGGGGATGGGGCATAACAGTGTTGTAGGGTTTGTTGGGGGGGGTCACCTGGGCTCCAGGCATGGGGGCGAAGGGGTTGTTGGGTCTGAGTACAGGCTGGTTGTACATCATGGGCTGGGGGGCCATCACCTGTACACCCCCCATCTGACCCATCTGAGGAGGGACCTGGGGAGGAAAAGACAGATCAACTTTTACATTTTTTGTTGATTACTTATTTTTTATTTTTTTATGGGTGAAGACGGTGAGAGACAGGAAAGTCGGGAAAGAAGTTAATGCGTCAGAAGGATGCGGGCCTGACTTGAGCATCCCTAAGTGCTAGACCACCCCAGGCCACGGTCATACATACACGCAAAATACATACTAGGTTATACATGTGAAGGCGTATTAAATCTGGTTCCGTGTGAGCAGCACTCACCATTCCATACATAGGCACTTGCGGTGTGGTCATGGGGAAAGCCATAGGAGCTGGAGCCTGTTTGGGAGGAGAGAGAGACCTGGTTAACAGGGCTGAGATGGAATGAAATACCTGTGTACACAGGTGAAGGGAGAGGTAACATTTAAAGGTCAAACTGAGGGGATGACCTCCATGGCTCCTGCTCATGGACACCACATTCATCAATACAGGTCAACTACAGGTAAAATAAACAAATAAATAAATAAAATACAGGTAAAATACACTACACGTAAATAAAGAAAAAATTAACTATAGTTAAAATAAACTAAAGACAAATACAGGACAGATCAAATAAATAAAGATAAAATACAGGTAAAATAAACCACAGGTAAACTAAAAACTAAATGTAAACAGGTAAACTACAGGTCAAATAAACTATAAATAAATACAAATAAAATAAACTACAGATAAATACAAGTAAAATAAACTACACATACATACAGGTAAAATAACTACAGGTAAACTAAACAACTACATGTAAATACAGGTCAAATAAACCATAAATAAATACAGGTCAAATAAACAACTACACTGCTCAAAAAAATAAAGGGAACACTAAAATAACACTTCCTAGATCTGAATGAATGAAATAATCTTATTAAATACTTTTTTCTTTAAATAGTTGAATGTGCTGACAACAAAATCACACAAAAATTATCAATGGAAATCAAATTAATCAATCCATGGAGGTCTGGATTTGGAGTCACCCTCAAAATTAAAGTGGAAAACCACACTACAGGCTGATCCAACTTTGATGTAATGTCCTTAAAACAAGTCAAAATGAGGCTCAGTAGTGTGTGTGGCCTCCACGTGCCTGTATGACCTCCCTACAACGCCTGGGCATGCTCCTGATGAGGTGGCGGATGGTCTCCTGAGGGATCTCCTCCCAGACCTGGACTAAAGCATCCGCCAACTCCTGGACAGTCTGTGGTGCAACGTGGCGTTGGTGGATGGAGCGAGACATGATGTCCCAGATGTGCTCAATTGGATTCAGGTCTGGGGAACGGGCGGGCCAGTCCATAGCATCAATGCCTTCCTCTTGCAGGAACTGCTGACACACTCCAGCCACATGAGGTCTAGCATTGTCTTGCATTAGGAGGAACCCAGGGCCAACCGCACCAGCATATGGTCTCACAAGGGGTCTGAGGATCTCATCTCGGTACCTAATGGCAGTCAGGCTACCTCTGGCGAGCACATGGAGGGCTGTGCAGCCCCCCAATGAAATGCCACCCCACACCATGACTGACCCACCGCCAAACCGGTCATCCTGGAGGATGTTGCAGGCAGCAGAACGTTCTCCACTGCGTCTCCAGACTCTGTCACGTGCTCAGTGTGAACCTGCTTTCATCTGTGAAGAGCACAGGACGCCAGTGGCGAATTTGCCAATCTTGGTGTTCTCTGGCAAATGCCAAACGTCCTGCACGGTGTTGGGCTGTAAGCACAACCCCCACCTGTGGACGTCGGGCCCTCATACCACCCTCATGGAGTCTGTTTCTGACCGTTTGAGCAGACACATGCACATTTGTGGCCTGCTGGAGGTCATTTTGCAGGGCTCTGGCAGTGCTCCTCCTGCTCCTCCTTGCACAAAGGCGGAGGTAGCAGTCCTGCTGCTGGGTTGTTGCCCTCCTACGGCCTCCCCCACGTCTCCTGATGTACTGGCCTGTCTCCTGGTAGCACCTCCATGCTCTGGACACTACGCTGACAGACACAGCAAACCTTCTTGCCACAGCGCGCATTGATGTGCCATCCTGGATGAGCTGCACTACCTGAGCCACTTGTGTGGGTTGTAGACTCCGTCTCATGCTACCACTAGAGTGAAAGCACCGCCAGCATTCAAAAGTGACCAAAATATCAGCCAGGAAGCATAGGAACTGAGAAGTGGTCTGTGGTCACCACCTGCAAAACCAGTCCTTTATTGGGGGTGTCTTGCTAATTGCCTATCATTTCCACCTGTTGTCTATTCCATTTGCACAACAGCATGTGAAATGTATTGTCAATCAGTGTTGCTTCCTAAGTGGACAGTTTGATTTCACAGAAGTGTGATTGACTTGGAGTTACATTGTGTTGTTTAAGTGTTCCCTTTATTTTTTTGAGCAGTGTACATGTAAATACAGGTAAAATAAACAAATAAATACAGGTAAAATAAACTACAGGTAAATAAAGAAAAAATAAACTATAGTTAAAATAAACCAAAGACAAATACAGGACAGATAAACTACAGGTAAACTAAACAACTACATGTAAATACAGGTCAAATAAAATATAAATAAATACAAGTAAAATAAAATACAGGTAAATACAGGTACAATAAACTACAGGTAAAGAAAAATTAACTATAGTTAAAATAAACTAAAGACAAATACAGGTAAAATAAACAACTACATGTAAATACAGGTCAAATAAAATATAAATAAATACAAGTAAAATAAAATACAGGTAAATACAGGTACAATAAACTACAGGTAAAGAAAAATTAACTATAGTTAAAATAAACTAAAGACAAATACAGGTAAAATAAACAACTACATGTAAATACAGGTCAAATAAAATATAAATAAATACAAGTAAAATAAAATACAGGTAAATACAGGTACAATAAACTACAGGTAAAGAAAAATTTATGTTATTGCGGGTGTAACAAAATGCTTGTGTTCCTAGTGCCAACAGTGCAGTACTATCTAACAATTCACAACAATACACACAAATCTAAAAGTAAAAGAATGGAATTAGGAAATATATAAATATTAGGACGAGCAATGTCGGAGTGGCATTGACAAAAATACAGTAGAATAGAATACAGTATATACATATGAAATGAGTAAAGCAGTATGTAAACATTATTAAAGTGACTAGTGTCCCATTAAAGTGACCAGTGATTCCATGTCTATGTACAGCGTATTCGGGAAGTATTCAGACCCCATTACTTTTTCCACATTTTGTTACGTTACAGCATTGTTCTAAAATGGATTACTTCCCCCCCCCCCCCCTCAATCTACACACAATACCCCATAATGACAAAGCAAAAACAGGTTTTTTTAAAATGTTGGTACATTTATTTCAAATAAAAAACTGAAATATTACATTTACATAAGTATTCAGACCCTTTACTCAGTACTTTGTTGAAGCACCTTTGGCAGGGATTTCAGCCTTGAGTCTTCTTGGTTATGACGCTACAAGCTTGGCAGCACACCTGTATTTGGGGAGTTTCTCCCATTCTTCTCTGCAGATCCTCTCAAGCTCTATCAGGTTGGATGGGGAGTGTCACTGCACAGCTAAGTCCGGGCTCTGGCTGGGCCACTCAAGGACATTCAGAGACTTGTCCTGAAGCCACTCCTGCATTGTCTTGGCTGTGTGCTTAGAGTCGTTGTCCTGTTGGAAGGTGAACCTTCGCCCCAGTCTGAGGTCCTGAGCGCTCTGGAGCAGGTTTCCATCAAGGAGCTCTCTGCACTTTGCTCCGTTCATCTTTCCCTCAATCCTGACTAGTCTCCCAGTCCCTGCCTCTGAAAAACATCCCCACAATCCCACTACTTCAATGTAGGGATGGTGTAAGGTTTCCTCCAGACGTGACGCTTGGCATTCAGGCCAAAGAGTTCAATCTTGGTTTCATCTGACCAGAGAATCATGTTTCTCATGGTCTGAGAGTCTTTAGGTGCCTTTTGGAAAACTCCAAGCGGGCTGTCATGTGCCTTTTACTGACGAGTGGCTTCCATCTGGCCACTCTACCATAAAGGCCTGATTGGTGGAGTGCTGCAGAGATGGTTGTTCTTCTGGAAGGTTCTCCCATCTACACAGAGGAACTCTGGAGCTCTTTCAGAGTGACCAAGGTTATTCTCCCTGACCAAGGCTCTCCTCCCCCGATTACTCAGTTTGGCCAGGCGGCCAGCTCTAGGAAGAGTCTTGGTGGTTCCAAACTTCTTCCATTTAAGAATGATGGAGGCCACTGTGTTCTTGAGGATGCTGCAGAAATTGTTTGGTACCCTTCCCCAGATCTGTGCCTCGACAAAATCCTGTCTCGCTCCTCTATGGACAATTCCTTCGACCTCACGGCTTGGTTTTTGCTCTGACATGCACTGTCAACTGTGGGACCTTATATAGACGTGTTCCTTTCCAAATCATGTCCAATCAATTGAATTTATCATAGGTGGACTCCAATCAAGTTGTAGAAACAAGGATGATCAATGAAAACAGGATGCACCTGAGCTTAATTTCGAGTCTCATATCAAAGGATCTGAACACTTATGTAAATAAGGTATTTCTGTTTTAACATTTGTATAAATTAGCAAACATTTCTAAAAACGTATTTTTGCTTTGTCATTATGGAGTACTGTGTGTAGATTGATGAGGGGGGAAAATAATTTCATCCATTTTAGAATAAGGCTGTAACGTAACAAAATGTGGAAAAAGTCAGGGGGTCTGAATACTTTAGTGCAGCAGCCTCTAAGGTGCAGGGTTGAGTAACCAGGTGGTAGCCGGCTAGTGATGGCTATTTAACAGTCTGATGGCCTTGAGATAGAAGCTGTTTTTCGGTCTCTCAGTCCCAGCTTTGATGCACCTGTACTGACCTCACCTTCTGGATGATAGCGGGGTGAACAGGCCGTGGCTCGGGTGGTTGATGTCCTTGGTGATCTTTTTTGCCTTCCTGTGACTTTGGATGCTGTAGGTATCCTGGAGTTTGCCCCCGGTAATGCGTTGGGCAGACTGCACCATCCTCTGGAGAGCCCTGCGGTTGCGGGTGGTGCAGTTGCTGTACTAGGCGGTGATACAGCCCGACAGGATGCTCTTAATTGTGCATCTGTAAAAGTTTGTGAGGGTCTTCGGGGCCAAGACAAATTTCTTCAGCCTCCTGAGGTTGAAGAGGCGCTGTTGCGCCTTCTTCACCACACTGTCTGTGTGGGTGGACCATTTCAGATTGTCAGTGATGTGTACGCTGAGGAACTTCAAGCTTTTCACCTTCTCCACTGCGGTCCCGTCGATGTGGATAGGGGCGTATTCCCTATGCTGTTTCATGAAGTCCACGATCAACTCCTTCGTTTTGTTGAGGGAGAGGTTACTTTCCTGGCACCACTCCGACAGGGCCCTCACCTCCTCCCTGTAGGCTGTCTCATGGTTGGTAATCAGGCCTACTACTGTTGTGTCATCTGCCAACTTGATGACTAAGTTGGAGGCATGCGTGGCCACGCAGTCATGGGTGAACAGGGAGTACAGGAGGGGGCTGAGCACGCACCCTTGTGGGGCCCCTGTGTTGAGGATCAGCGAAGTGGAGCTGTTGTTTCCTACCTTCACCACCTGGGGGCAGCCCGTCAGGAAGTCCAGGACCCAGCTGCAGAGGGTGGGGTTCAGACCAAGGGCCCCGAGCTTAATGATGAGCTTGGAGGGTACTATGGTGTTGAAGGATGAGCTATTGTCAATGAACAGCATTCTTACATAGGTATTTCTCTTGTCCAGATGTGTTAGGGCAGCGTGCAGTGCGATGGCATTGTCTGTGGATCTATTGGGGCGGTAAGCAAATTGAAGTGGGTCTAGAGTGTCAGGTAAGGTAGACGTGATATGATCCTTAACTAGCCTCTCAAAGCACTTCATGATGACAGAAGTGAGTGCTACGGGGCGATAGTCATTTAGTTCAGTTACCTTTGCTTTCTTGGGTACAGGAACAATGGTGGACGTCTTGAAGCAAGTGGGGACAGCAGACTGGGATAGGGAGAGATTGAATATGTCCGTAAACACACCAGCCAGCTGGTCTGCGCATGCTTTGAGGAAGCGGCAAGGGATGCCGTCTGGGCCGGCAGCCTTGCGAGGGTTAACATGCTTAAATGTCTTACTCACATTGGCCACGGAGAACGAGAGCCCACAGTCTTTGGTAGCGGGCTGTGTCGGTGGCACTGTGTTATCCTCAAAGCAGGCGAAGGTGTTTAATTTGTCCGGGAGCAAGACGTCAGCGTCCGCGACGTGGCTGGTTATCCCTATGTAATCCGTGATTGTCTGTAGACCCTGGTGTCTGAGCCGTTGAATTGGGACTCCACTTTGTCTCCGTACTGACATTTTGCCTGTTTGATTGCCTTTCGGAGGGAATAACTACACAGTTTGTATTCAACCATATTCCCAGTCACCTTGCCATGGTTAAATGCAGTGGTTCGCGCTTTCAGTTTTGCTCGAATGCTGCTATCTATCCACCGTTTCTGGTTTGGGTAGGTTTTAATAGTCCCAGTGGGAACAACATCCCCTATACACTTCCTGAAGAACTCAGTCACCATGTCCGTGTATACGTCAATGTTATTCTCAGAGGCTACCCGGAACATATCCCTTGACCGCGTGATCAAAAAAATCTTGAAGCATGGATTCCGATTGGTCAGACCTTCGTTGAATAGACCTTAGCACAGGTACTTCCTGTTTGAGTTTCTGCCTATAGGAAGGGAGGAGCTAAATGGAGTCGTGATCTGATTTGCCGAAGGGAGGGCGGGGGAGGGCCTTGTAGGCATCCCGGAAGGCGGAGTAGCAGTGGTCAAGTGTTTTTCCAGCACGAGTACTACAGTCAATGTGTTGGTAGAACTTCGGTAGCGTTTTCCTCAAATTTGCTTTGTTAAAATCCCCAGCTACAATAAATGCGGCCTCAGGATATGTGGTTTCCAGTTTGCATAAAGTCCAGTGTAGTTCCTTGAGGGCCGTCGTGGTATCGGCTTGAGGGGGAATATACACGGCTGTGACTATAACCGAAGGAGGTAATACGGTCGGCATTTGATTGTGAGGTATTCTAGGCCGGGTGAACAAAAGGACTTAAGTTTCTGTACGTTATCACAATCACACCATGAGTAGTTAATCATGAAACATACACCACCACATTTCTTCTTCCCGGAGAGTTCTTTATTCCTGTCTGCGCGATGTACTGAGAACCCAACTGGCTGTATGGACGGGGACAGTATATCCGGAGAGAGCCATGATTCCGTGAAACAGAGTATGTTACAGTCCCTGATGTCTCTCTGGAAGGAGATCCTTGCCCTGAGCTCGTGTACGTTATTGTCCAGAGACTGAACATTAGCGAGTAATATACTCGGAAGCGGTGGATGGTGCGCACGCCCCCTGAGTCGGACTAGAAGTCCTCTCCGAATACCTCTTCTCCGCCGGCGCCGTCTTGGAGCAGCCTATGGGATAAGTTCAATTGCCCTGGGGGGTACGAACAAAGGATCCAATTCGGGAAAGTCGTATTCCTGGTCGTAATGCTGGTGTGTTACCGCCGCTCTGATATCCAAAAGTTATTTCCGGCTGTTTGTAATAACACAAAAAACGTTCTGGGCTAATAATGTAAGAAATAACACACAAAAAAACAAAATACTGCAAAGTTGCTTAGTAGCTAGAAGCAGAGCTGCCGTGTCTGTCGGTGCCATCTTCTTACCATTTACAGGTAAATCCGTAAAATAAACAACTACAGGTGAAATAAGCTACTACAGGTAAAGAGGTGAAATAAACTACATGTAACCTAACTACAGATAAACACAGGTAAAATAAACTACAGGTAAAATAAACTAAATGTAAATACAGGTAAAATAAACTACAGGTAAACAGGTAAGATAAACTAGAGGTACAAACAACCCAAAAAAAATACAGGTAAAATAAACTATAGGTAAATTAAACTACATGTAAATACAGGTAAAATAAAACTACAGATAAATACAGGTAAAATAAACTACAGGTAAATGCAAGTAAAAATGTAAATGAAAGTAAAATAAACTACAGAAAAATACAGGTACAATAAACAACTACAGATAAAATAAACCATGGGTAAACAGGTAAAATAAACAACTACAGGTAAAGAGGTAAAATAAACTACATGTAACCACAGGTAAAAAGCTGTGCGGCTTGGCAGGGATGTTGCTGAAATAGCCGAATCCACTCATTTGAAGGGGTGTCCACATACTTTTGTATATACAGTGTATCTTTAAAACACAAACAACAAGTACGGGAGGAATGCAGGGAGGGAGAGATCACACTGAGCTGATACTGACCCGAAGTGCACACTTAAGGATTTAAAACAAATGGACTGGTGTAAGAAATAGGGTGGAAACTTCCTCCAGCCATGCTTACACCAATCTAATGCTTTTAAATTCATGAGGAGTGAGTGTACACTTCTGGGTGAAGGGCAGAGAATCGGAACAAAGACCAGAATTCTCTCAACAAACCATAGGGCCAATAGGCCTCTGGATGAAAAGTTGTGCACTATATAGGGAACTATTTGGATCCCACCCTACTACTTACATAACCGGCATAGAATATCCCATTCTGCATGGTAAAGACGCAGAGAGAGAGAGGGGGAAGAGAGAGAGAGAGAGAGGGGAGAGAGAGGGAAGAGAGAGAAAGAGAGAGGGAAGAGAGAGAGGGGGGGAGAGAGAGAGGGGAGAGAGAGCGAGGGAAGAGCGAGAGAGAGAAGAGAGAGAGAGAGAGGGAGGGGGAAGAGCGAGAGAGGGAGGGGGAAGCGCGAGAGAGAGAGGTAGGGGGAAGCGCGCGCGAGAGAGGTAGGGGGAAGCGCGCGAGAGAGAGGTAGGGGGAAGCGCGCGAGAGAGAGGGAAGAGCGAGAGAGAGAGGGAGAGAGAGAGAAGAGAGAGAGGGAAGAGCGAGAGGGAAGAGAGAGAGGGAAGAGAGAGGGAAGAGCGAGAGAGAGAGGGAAGAGCGAGAGAGAGAGGGAAGAGCGAGAGAGAGAGGGAAGAGCGAGAGAGAGAGGGAAGAGCGAGAGAGAGAGGGAAGAGCGAGAGAGGGAAGAGCGAGAGAGAGAGAAGAGCGAGAGAGAGAGAAGAGCGAGAGAGAGAGGGAAGAGCGAGAGAGAGAGGGAAGAGCGAGAGGGAAGAGCGAGAGAGAAGAGAGAGGGAAGTGCGAGGGAAGAGCGAGAGAGAGAGAGAGGGAAGAGCGAGAGAGAGAGGGAAGAGCGAGAGAGAGAGGGAAGAGCGAGAGAGAGAGGGAAGAGCGAGAGAGAGGGAAGAGCGAGAGAGAGAGAAGAGCGAGAGAGAGAGAAGAGCGAGAGAGAGGGAAGAGCGAGAGAGAGGGAAGAGCGAGAGAGAGAGGGAAGAGAGTGAGAGAGGGAAGAGCGAGAGGGAATAGCGAGAGAGAGAGAAGAGCGAGAGAGAGAGAAGAGCGAGAGAGAGGGAAGAGCGAGAGAGAGGGAAGAGCGAGAGAGAGAGGGAAGAGAGTGAGAGAGGGAAGAGCGAGAGGGAATAGCGAGAGAGAGAGGGAATAGCGAGAGAGAGGGAAGAGCGAGAGAGAGAGAGGGAAGAGCGAGAGAGAGAGAGAGGGAAGAGCGAGAGAGAGAGAGAGGGAAGAGCGAGAGAGAGAGAGAGGGAAGAGCGAGAGAGAGAGAGAGGGAAGAGCGAGAGAGAGAGAGAGGGAAGAGCGAGAGAGAGAGAGAGAGGGAAGAGCAAGAGAGAGAAGAGAGAGAGAGAGAGAGAGAGGGAAGAGAGAGAGGGAAGAGCGAGAGGGAAGAGAGAGAGACAGAGAAACAGAGAGAGAGACAGAGAAACAGAGAGACAGAGAAACAGAGAGAGAGAGACAGAGAAACAGAGAGAGAGAGACAGAGAAACAGAGAGAGAGACAGAGAAACAACGAGACAGAGAAACAGAGAGACAGAGAAACAGAGAGACAGAGAAACACAGAGAGAGAGGGAGACAGGGAGGGAGACAGACAGAGGGAGGAAGAAAGGAAGCAAGGGGTTAGTGACAGATTTCCACAGTCAGCCCGTATTGTAGAAGAGATCAGAGGTACAATCTTAGCATTGGCAAGCTCAGCACTCAGTCTTGGCAAGCACTAGGGTTTCCGTTAGGAAAATGTAGTGACGAACAGCAAAATCACTAGCCTATGTCAATCTAATATCCCACGTAGTAGAAAAGTTTACCTATTCTATTGGTCAGCTTGTCGAGAAAGAAATAGCCCATTCCAAACAGACTCTGGGACAGTTGTGGGACAATAGATCCCAAATTCATATAACTAGTACGCCTAGGCTACATAAATGACTAAAATGTAAATGTAATAAAAATGAAACAAAAAAAAAACAAAGCAATGAGGCTGATGCAACAGATCAGAACGTTTATCAACATTTTAAGCTAAACAATTATTTATTCACATTATAAGCAAAGATTTTTTTTATAACTAATCCAACATAGACCAGAGCCTGTCGTTTCCAATGGGAGCAACTGAATGATAGTGGGCAGAACAAGCAAGGAGGTGGGCAGAGCCAAGCACGACCTAGCGAGATCCTATTGGCGCGTTCTAGCATTTACTTGCATATTTCCGTTAGGGAACGGCTACTCTGTGAAGTGCGCAATAACTCAATTCGCACTTGCACTCCTAAACAATGCAATTTAAAAAAAACTTTGGCAGAGGGTAAAGTCTGTATTGATATCACATTTTTTATCGAGGAGAAAATTAACAGAATGTCGGCCGGCCACTTGGCTTCCCACTGCCGGCCACTTGGCTTCCTCTCATCACCATATTTGGTAGTGAGTGGAAACGCCAACCGGATGCTTGACATTTATACACCCGGTGAAATATCTGGCTCATTGTTCTATCTGTGTTATAAGTGCAGCAATGCCTACAAGGCAGTAAGCTACGCGCGAATGTTCATTCCACAATGCAATTACTGGGAAAACACCATTATCATGTGACAGAGATGAAAATATCCATTAGAAATGTTGAAAGAGGACAGATCTAAAGATGCAACAACTAGCATGGGTTGCTAATATGACTAGGATTGGGCCTTTGGCTACTGGACAAAGAAAGTTGAAAACCAATAGAACAGTATGAAAAATATATGCACTCACTAACTGTAAATCTCTCTGGATAAGAGCGTCTGCTAAATGATAAAAAAATAAATAATAATAATTGGCTACTGGTTTCAATGGCATACGGAAATCTTTATAAAATAATTGCCTCCACGTTTCTATGGTTAGATTTTACTTTGAAGCAAGGTAAGACATGCCTCATAACATGTAGTAAAACGTTTAAGTTTCAAACAATTAAGTCTATGTTTTCAAAATGCATACTGCCTCCAGCTCATTGCAAAGTGGTGTGTGAAGCGCTGAAGCCTGCCTACCGTTGCCTTGCACTTGAATGGGAAACGCACTTCAATTATTAGTTGAGAAATAAAAATAGTAGATATTTTTTAAATCGTGGCCATCAAAACAGTTAACACGCGATTGCATTTAGAATTGTTACGCAAACCCTGGCACACATGCACAAAGCTCAGCACTCAAAGTCTTGGCTAGAGTCGATCTACTGCAGCTGGACAGGCGGTTATAGACAAAATAACATCCCCTGCTCCTCAGGTGTGTGTATGTGTGTGTAACACGGGGACAGGGGAGGAGGGGAGACGACAGGGGAGGAGAGGAGAGGAGAGGAGAGGAGAGGACAGGATAGGGAAGGAGAGGACAGGGAAGGAGAGGAGAGGATAGGGAAAGAGAGGACAGGATAGGGAAGGAGAGGACAGGGAAGGGAAGGAGAGGACAGGGAAGGAGAGGACAGGGAAGGAGAGGAGAGGACAGGATAGGGAAGAAGAGGACAGGGAAGGAGAGGACAGGGAAGGAGAGGAGAGGACAGGAGAGGAGAGGACAGGGGAAGAGAGTACAGGGAAGGAGAGGACAGGGAAGGAGAGGAGAGGACAGGATAGGGAAGGAGAGGACAGGGAAGGAGAGGAGAGGACAGCGAAGGAGAGGACAGGGAAGGAGAGGAGAGGACAGGGGAAGAGAGGAGAGGAGAGGGAAGGAGAGGAGAGGACAGGATAGGGAAGGAGAGGACAGGGAAGGAGAGGAGAGGACAGGGAAGGAGAGGAGAGGACAGGATAGGGAAGGAGAGGACAGGGAAGGAGAGGAGAGGACAGCTAAGGAGAGGACAGGGAAGGAGAGGAGAGGACAGGGAAGGAGAGGACAGGGGAAGAGAGGAGAGGAGAGGGAAGGAGAGGACAGGGAAGGAGAGGAGAGGACAGGGAAGGAGAGGAGAGGACAGGAGAGGACAGGGGAAGAGAGGAGAGGACAGGGGAAGAGAGGAGAGGACAGGGAAGGAGAGGACAGGGAAGGAGAGGACAGGATAGGGAAGGAGAGGAGAGGACAGGATAGGGAAGGAGAGGACAGGGAAGGAGAGGAGAGGACAGCGAAGGAGAGGAGAGGACAGCGAAGGAGAGGAGAGGACAGCAAAGGAGAGGAGAGGACAGGGGAAGAGAGGACAGGGAAGGAGAGGAGAGGACAGGGAAGGAGAGGACAGGGGAAGAGAGGACAGCGAAGGAGAGGAGAGGACAGGGGAAGAGAGGACAGGGAAGGAGAGGAGAGGACAGGGAAGGAGAGGAGAGGACAGGAAGGAGAGGAGAGTACAGGGAAGGAGAGGACAGGGAAGGAGAGGAGAGGACAGGGAAGGAGAGGAGAGGACAGGGAAGGAGAGGAGAGGACAGGGAAGGAGAGGACAGGGAAGGAGAGGAGAGGACAGCGAAGGAGAGGAGAGGACAGGGGAAGAGAGGAGAGGGAAGGAGAGGAGAGGACAGGGGAAGAGAGGACAGGGAAGGAGAGGAGAGGACAGGGGAAGAGAGGACAGGGAAGGAGAGGAGAGGACAGGGAAGGAGAGGAGAGGACAGGGAAGGAGAGGACAGGTGAGGAGAGGACAGGGGAGGGGAGCAGTGTGCTTTATTGATGTTCATTAAAAGGATAAAATATAAAATATGTTTAGTTGTTACAGAGTCGTTATGACAAATTAGTTAAGACGATACGGCACACACACACACACACACACACACACACACACACACTACCACTCACCACGTGTTGTACAGGCATGGGTGCGGGGGCCATTGGAGCAGGGTTCCAGGCTGTGGTGGAAGTCATGGTCTTGCTCTGCCAGTTGTGTCCCCCAGTTAGCCTCTTCTCTCCAGGCTGGCTCCACTGCATGTCTGGCCTGAACACCGGAGCACACAGAGACAAAATGCACCGTGCAAAAACACCACACTCGTTAATCAACAGTACATCATATTTGTAACTCACCATTGTAATAATACAACAATCCGACGCCAATATCATTGTGAATCAACTGTTACAGGTAGGAAAATAATAAAAAAGTATATAGCTGCATGTCTATAATGTGGTTAGAGCTCTTCACTAGGTCTCTGTGTGTGTGTCTTGTTACAGGTAGAATTCTGCAGATTGTAATGATGCAGACAGGCAGGTTATTTTAGTTGCAGACAGGCAGGTTATTTTAGCTGCAGACAGGCAGGTTATTTTAGTTGCAGACAGGCAGGTTATTTTAGCTGCAGACAGGCAGGTTATTTTAGTTGCAGACAGGCAGGTTATTTTAGCTGCAGACAGGCAGGTTATTTTAGTTGCAGACAGGCAGGTTATTTTTAGCTGCAGACAGGCAGGTTATTTTAGCTGCAGACAGGCAGGTTATTTTAGCTGCAGACAGGCAGGTTATTTTAGTTGCAGACAGGCAGGTTATTTTAGCTGCAGACAGGCAGGTTATTTTAGTTGCAGACAGGCAGGTTATTTTAGTTGCAGACAGGCAGGTTATTTTAGCTGCAGACAGGCAGGTTATTTTAGTTGCAGACAGGCAGGTTATTTTAGTTTCAGTTTAGTTTCCAACAGATTTGAGCACCACAGAAGCTTTTCAACATTGGCTTTGATTTGGGTGGGCCCTAATACAGGACAGTGGGACAGCAGCCCGTCTAGGGAAAACACTGCAGTGAGTCTGTTCCAAAACCAGCATTACATGCTACAAAGCAAATTATCCAGACAATACAATGTCGATTGACGCAATGTCTCTACAACGTTACTGTTTTGTAATTAAAAAACACTCATATGTCAGACTATCACTACTTAGACTAGTTATTTTACTAGTGTTTCATGTCGAGAAGCAGTCTACTGTGTGTTATAAAGCACTGGCTGCCTGGACTGGAGTACTGTAGGATGGCAGACCGCCATTGCCCTCTATTGTCTAGGGAAAACGCTGCAGTACATCACATGTACACACACACACATACACACACACACACTTACTTCTTGGCTGGGGCTCCTCCGAATTGCAGATCTGAGGAGTGAGAGAGGGGGATGGTGAGGTGTATTTAAAATCGCCAGAGAGAGAGAGTGTATCTAAGCCAGACAGACAGAAAGCCAGCCAGCCCTGGGGAGTAGTGAAGCCTCCTAAATATACAGTAGGAGTAGCAGCCTGCGATCAGTGGATCCCTACTGGGTTCCCTTCTCACTGTCCTCTCCCTGCCTGCCCAAACCTCTGGCAGCTACTAGGGCCAGCCACTACCATTAGGTCATCCAATGGACCAAGGGGGGGAGAGAAGAGAGAGGGGGAGACAAAGGGGGAAGAGAAGTGTGAGAGGGAGACCAAGGTGGAAGAGAAGAGAAGTGAGAGGGGGAAGAGAAGTGAGAGAGGGAGACCAAGGGGGGGCAAGAGAAGTGAGAGAGGGAGACCAAGGTGGAAGAGAAGAGAAGTGAGAGGGGGAGACCAAGGGGGGGAAGAGAAGAGAGAGAGAGAGAGACCAAGGGGGAAGAGAAGAGAGACACATGAGGAGTAAGCAGAATGCACAAAGCGAAAGACAGAAACAAATGGAGGAGGCAGAGAGGGGAGAAAAGGAGAAAGAGACAGAGGACACAAAATATGAATGTGTGTCTCTGTACAGTACTCACTGCCTACGAGGTTGGCGAGGGAGGAGTCCAGGTCGTTGGCCAGCAGCTTGCCCCCTGGATGGTACCCTGGATGGTACCCTGGATGGTACCCTGGATGGGGCTGACCGGGGTGAGGGTGGTGGAGGGCCATGGGGGGAGCCTGGTTATGGTTGGACACTGTGGGCTTCAGCAGGTCCCCTAGAGCATCAAACCCTGGAAGACACAGAGATAGAGGCACAGGTTAATACATTACACACATACACACTAGTACTTCATATATACACACACACACTAGTACTTCATTAATACACACATACACACTAGTACTTCATATACACACACATTAGTAATTCATATATACACACACACACGTACGTCACACACACATTAGTACTTCATATACACACACACACACACACACTAGTACTTCATATACATACACACACACACTAGTACTTCATATACATACACACATTAGTACTTTATATACACACACACATTAGTACTTTATATACACACACACATTAGTACTTCATACACACACACACACTAGTACTTCATACACACACACACTAGTACTTCATACACACACACACACACACACTATTACTTCATTTATACACACATACACACTAGTACTTCATACACACACACACACACTATTACTTCATTTATACACACATACACACTAGTACTTAATTAATACACACATACACACTAGTACTTCATACACACACACACACACACACACACACTATTACTTCATTTATACACACATACACACTAGTACTTAATTCACACATACACACTAGTACTTCATACACACACACACACACACACACTATTACTTCATTTATACACACATACACACTAGTACTTAATTCACACATACACACTAGTACTTCATATATACACACACACACACACACACACTAGTACTTCATTAATACACACATACACACTAGTACTTCATATACACACACACATTAGTACTTCATATACATACACACATTAGTTCTTTATATACACACACATTAGTACTTCATATACACACACATTAGTACTTCATACACACACACACACTAGTACTTCATACACACACACTATTACTTCATTTATACACACACACACACACACTAGTACTTCATACACACACATTAGTACTTCATATACAGACACACATTAGTACTTCATATATACGCATTAGTAATTCATATACAGACACACATTAGTACTTCATATATACGCATTAGTACTTCATATACAGACACACATTAGTACTTCATATATACACACACACACACTATTACTTCATTTATACACACACACACACTAGTACTTCATACACACACACACTATTACTTCATTTATACACACACATACACACACTAGTACTTCATACACACACATTAGTACTTCATATACACACATTAGTACTTCATATATACACACACACACATTAGTACCTCATATATACACACACACATTAGTACTTCATATACACACACATTAGTACTTTATATACATACACACACATTAGTACTTCATATACACACACTAGTACTTCATATACACACACACATTAGTACTTCATATATACGCATTAGTACTTCATATACAGACACACATTAGTACTTCATATATACACACACACACACTATTACTTCATTTATACACACACACACTAGTACTTCATACACACACACACACTATTACTTCATTTATACACACATACACACACTAGTACTTCATACACACACATTAGTACTTCATATACACACATTAGTACTTCATATATACACACACACATTAGTACCTCATATATACACACACACATTAGTACTTCATATACACACACATTAGTACTTTATATACATACACACACATTAGTACTTCATATACACACACACATTAGTACTTCATACACACACACACACATTAGTACTTCATATATACATACACACACATTAGTACTTCATTTATACACACACACACTAGTACTTCATACACACACATTAGTACTTCATATACAGACACACATTAGTACTTCATATATACGCATTAGTAATTCATATACAGACACACATTAGTACTTCATATATACGCATTAGTACTTCATATACAGACACACATTAGTACTTCATATATACACACACACACACTATTACTTCATTTATACACACACACACTATTACTTCATTTATACACACACACACTAGTACTTCATACACACACACACTATTACTTCATTTATACACACACATACACACTAGTACTTCATACACACACATTAGTACTTCATATACACACATTAGTACTTCATATATACACACACACATTAGTACCTCATATATACACACACACATTAGTACTTCATATACACACACATTAGTACTTTATATACATACACACACATTAGTACTTCATATACACACACTAGTACTTCATATACACACACACACATTAGTACTTCATATTTACATACACCCAAATTAGTACTTCATACACACACACACACACACATTAGTACTTCATATATACATACACACACATTAGTACTTCATTTATACACACACACTAGTACTTCATATACACACATTAGTACTTCACTTACACACACACATTAGTACTTCATTTACACACACACATTAGTACTTCATATATACACACACACACAAATTAGTACTTCATATACACACACACATTAGTACTTCATATACACACACACACACTCACACACATTAGTACTTCATATACACACACACACATTAGTACTTCATATACACACACACACACATTAGTACTTCATATACACACACACACATTAGTACTTCATATACACACACACACACACACTTCATATACACACACACACATTAGTACTTCATACACACATTAGTACATCATATACACATTAGTACATCATATACACACACACACCACACACATTAGTACTTCATATACACACATACACTAGTACATCATATACACACACATTCGTACTTCATATACACACACACAGCACAAAGACAAGTAGGTACATTATACACACACAAACAGAGATTAGACAAAGATATCTGCATTATACAAAGCGTAGGTCATGATCACACACAGATGGGTTATGAGGTTAAAAGAGAAGCACTGGATGCAGGAAAGGTTTGACTCAAGTTTGAGAGCGAGAGAGAGCGAGAGAGAAGGATGGGGAGCAGGATCAGGTTGTAGGATATCATGACAGTCATGCAGTCAAAAGGCGGTGTTCCATTCCTTTGATTTCTATGCTCAGGGCTCAGTAGCTGTGTCCCGTCTATTCATTGTATTTCTAGGCCTCAGCCTCAGGGGCGGTAGCTGTATTTGTGTGATGATGGATTTCTGTTCTTGTGGCTGTCATGTTATGGAGTCATTACGCTGATAGATTATATTAATTCCATTTCTAGACTAAAACAGTAGACATAACCCATCTACTTCTACCATTTCTAGTCAGTCACAGCAGACGCATTATGAGAAATGGTTGTTTCTACTCCATTTCTAGCCCGAGTAGCTAGATATATTTGTGTTATGATGGATTTATGTGCTCGAGGTTGTCATGTTGTGGAGTCATTACGCTGATAGATTCTATTAAGTCTGTTTCTGGACTAAAACAGTAGCTTTGTCCTTTCTACGTATCCTATTTCTAGGCCCAGTAGACGTAGCTGTGTTTGTGTTATGATGGATTTATGTGCTGGTGGTTGTCACGTTGTGAAGTCATTACGCTGATTGAGGCTGTGTATTCTGGCAGCCAAGGGGGCAGTCTAGCTACACACACATACTGTATTACTGGATACAGGGTTGATTGGTGTAGTTATACAGCAGTGAGAGTCAATGGGAAATTGAGCAATTCATTGTGTAAATGTTTCAATTACATTACTAAAACCCTGGTCTGGTACTCATTCTGCTAATGGGGACACAATACCATCTACTGGGAGAGACTAAGGGGGGAGAGAGAGAGAGAGAGAGAGAGAGAGAGGTAGAGAGACAGAGGTAGAGAGAGAGAGAGGTAGAGAGAGAGAGAGATATAGAGAGAGAGGTAGAGAGAGAGAGAGGTAGAGAGAGAGAGAGAGAGAGAGAGAGAGAGGTAGAGAGAGAGAGGTAGAGAGAGAGAGGAGAGGGGAGAGAGAAGAGAGAAGAGAGAGGAGAGAGGAGAGAGCGAGAGGAGAGAGAGGGAGAGAGAGAGAGAGGGGGGTAGAGAGAGAGAGAGGAGAGATGAGAGAGAGGTAGAGAGAGAGAGAGAGAGGTAGAGAGAGAGAGAGAGAGAGGGAGAGAGAGAGGTAGAGAGAGAGAGAGAGAGAGGTAGAGAGAGAGGTAGCGAGAGAGAGAGGTAGAGAGAGAGAGAGAGAGAGAGAGAGAGGTAGAGAGAGGTAGAGAGAGGTAGAGAGAGAGAGAGGAGAGACAGAGAGACAGAGAGAGGAGAGTGAGGAGAGAGAGAGAGAGAGAGGTAGAGAGAGAGGTAGAGAGAGAGGTAGAGAGAGAGGTAGAGAGAGAGAGAGAGAGGTAGAGAGAGAGGTAGAGAGAGAGAGAGAGAGAGAGAGAGAGAGAGGTAGAGAGAGAGGTAGAGAGAGAGGGAGAGAGAGAGAGAGAGAGAGGACTAATGGAAAAAGAGGAGGAAACAGTGAAAAGGGGATAGAGAAAGGAGCAAAGAGATAAATAAGTGTAGCCAGGCCGACAGGAGGACAATAGAGGGGAATGGAAGGAGGAGGAGAGAAAAAGACAGAGGGAGAGCTGATCCTCCCACCCCTCCATCTCCTCCCACCCATCCCTCCATCTCCTCCCACCCATCCCTCCATCTCCTCCCACCCACCCCTCCATCTCCTCCATCTCCTCCCACCCCTCCATCTCCTCCCACCCCTCCATCTCCTCCCATCCCTCCATCTCCTCCCACCACTTCACTAAGAGAAAAAAAGCAAAGGAGCGAAGAAGAAAAAAGCAGGAATAATATTTGGTTAGGAAGCTTCTGGAGTGTGCTGACATTGCCAAGTGTCTCAAATGGCACCCTATTCCCTACATACTACACTACTTTTGACCTGAGCCTGGTCTGGGCCTGGTCAAAGGTAGTGTACTAAATGAGGAATAGTGTGCCATTTGGGACTCCACGTTCATAAAGTATGAACTTCCTGCTTCGTTCAGCAGGAAACAGAGGGGAGGGATCAGAGAAAACTAGCATACTCAGTAAAGAGAGAGAGAGAGAGAGAGAGAGAGCGAGGAGAGAGAGCGAGGAGGAAGAGAGAGAGAGGAAGAGAGCTTCGACCACCCCCCCCCCCGCCAAAAAAAAGAAAAGAAAGAAGAGTTAACTGTTAGCTTAGTGTTTGAAGGGGCTAAGACAGAGAATAGAGGCAGTAGAGGAAAGAGGAGAATATATGAAGAGAGGAGAACAAATGGAAAGGTAGTGCCTCAGTGCCTCTGAAGAGACGGGCTGTCTGTGTGGAGTGTGGGATGGAGGGACGGTGTGAAGGACAACAAATGGATGGGTGACAGACGAATGGGAATGGAATGAGATGACCGAACACACACACAGCGATGCAAGATGAAACAGTGGTAGTAGGACCTAAAGCTGAATCCCACGTCTACCAAGGACTAGTTTGTTAGCAGCACATAGCCAAACCAAGCCAGAAAACTGAACCAAACCAGAACTAAAAAAGGTTGCCAAGTCTAGTAGCTAGTTGTTGTTATCATAGGCAGTAAGCTAAACCAAGACAGAGTTATTCATTTAGTCAGAATGTATGGTTGTCTCTCTTTACCATCGGCGGCTGGCTGCACGCCGTTATTGGCTATTCCTCTAGCCCCGCCCCCAAACACAGCGTCAAAATCTACACTTATGGAGGACTCAGCTTGCGCAGCAGCACCTAGGAGACAGAGGTCATAAGATTGTTGTAAGGGCTACATAAAACTGGCTTTAGGCGGAAGACATTGTGAACACAGGGGAAGCACTGGCTGACTCTCAGTAAATCATCTTTATATTTTCATCTCTGTTGCTAGGGAACAAAGCATGGGGCCATCATAAGAGCTACATAACACTGATGTAAAGGTTATAACACTGTCTTAGCGGCTACATAAGACGCATTTGAGTGTTTAACAGGAAATAAAACGGTGGCTAGATGAATGGATGAATGACTGAATGGATAAACGGATGAATGACTGAATACATGAATAGAGTGAACTCCGACACAGGAAATACATATATTTTTACAATTTAAAAAGCCACCTGTATTCAGAGATAGAAATAAAACCCCTGAAGTCTAAAGTTAGAGGCTTGTCAGGACAACGGGTTTTACACGCGTTGTGTGTGATAATAGACAGCTTAAACTCACTGTATCTCTGCCCTCCTTCTGAACCTGAAGTTCCAGAGGTTAACTGAGAAAAACAAACTACGAAAACTGTGTGTGTGTGTGTGTGTGTGTGTGTGTGTGTGTGTGTGTGTGTTATCCTTTGTATATTAGCAGCGTGCATGCATGTATGTGTAAGTGTGTGCGCCCTACCTCCCCAGGCACTGGCAGCTGTAGAGATGGAAGGAGTGCTCTGGACAGCAGGGATGAAGACTGGCTGCAGGTCAAACAGATCACTACTGAGGTTGGGCATACTAGAGGGAGGGGAGGGGAGGGGAGGGGGAGGGAGGGAGGGAGGGAGGGAGGGAGGGAGGGAGGGAGGGAGGGAGGGAGGGAGGGAGGAGGGAGGGAGGAGGAGGGAGGGAGGGAGGGAGGGAGGGAGGGAGGGGAGGGGAGGGAGGGGAGGGAGGGAGGGAGGGAGGGAGAGAGGGAGGGAGGGAGGGAGGAGGGAGGGAGGGAGGGAGGGAGGGAGGGAGGGAGGGAGGATCAATGAGTGAGTAAATGTGATTCAAATTGCCCTTCTACTTTATCCATGCATCTTTAAAGAGGACTGCTAGCAACGATTAAGCCAAGAAAACAAACCCGATCAAGTAATCAAATCATATATCTTTCATCTGCGCAAATATCAGCTTTGACGTACACAGAGCGATAAAAACTGGTCACGTGAACCACAGCATTTCTAAACAGCAATAATGTTAATTCAATTCATTCTGTCTATTTAATGTGATCAGGGCACTTGGGACTATGGTTGCTGTTGACACTGCCCATAGACTGTTATAACTATGTATATTAACTGTTATAACCACCTATAACCTGTCATAAGCATGTTATAACCTACCTATTGGTGGATGGTGTGTTGAATAGCTCCATGGCCTGGTTGGTGTTGACACTGCCCATAGACTGTTATAACTATGTATATTAACTGTTATAACCACCTATAACCTGTCATAAGCATGTTATAACCTACCTATTGGTGGATGGTGTGTTGAATAGCTCCATGGCCTGGTTGGTGTTGACACTGCCCATAGACTGTTATAACTATGTATATTAACTGTTATAACCACCTATAACCTGTCATAAGCATGTTATAACCTACCTATTGGTGGATGGTGTGTTGAATAGCTCCATGGCCTGGTTGGTGTTGACACTGCCCATAGACTGTTATAACTATGTATATTAACTGTTATAACCACCTATAACCTGTCATAAGCATGTTATAACCTACCTATTGGTGGATGGTGTGTTGAATAGCTCCATGGCCTGGTTGGTGTTGACACTGCCCATAGACTGTGTACTGGGGGAGGCAGAGGGAGGAGTGGACACGCCTATCTCCTTCAGACGCTGGTCCTGGAGGAATAGAGAAAAACACTGTCAAACACTCCAACTGCTGCTCTCCTATTGGCTAACACACCTTACATTACTAACATGTTTTAGCCTTGCTCTGATAAAAAATATATATATATCATTTTTTTTTCTCTCAACCAGAGTTTATAGAATGCACTATGAGAGAACCAATGTCAGTTATAGAGCGCTCCAAGGCAAACTAAAAAAAAACTTCAGCTGGAAAATGTGAAATGTCAACATGTTTTCTGCAGGACTATTTGCTAGCTAGACTATAACTCTCTGATGCATTGGCCTTTCACCATCCACAGAGTTGAACTAAAACAAAATGCACACAGCGGTCGTATCAATTAAACACAAAGTAATCCACAACATGTGGAGCCCAGCAAGCTCTGTTTGACTTTTCTCCGCTACCTCATTCTAACAGCTTGAGTGTGTGAAACCTCCAGCGATGCTTTCAGGTAGTTCAATCTGAATATAACTAGCGTTATGGTTTTTTGTTATTTGGTGTATCACTTTCTCCCAAGTTAAATGGTGTTTTGTGTATCAATGTAGTGTAAAATTGTGTACTGTTGTAATAATGTTTAGTGTATCTGTGATCCCCTTCTAACCCCTTCTTCGTGTGTGTGTGTGTGTGTGTGTGTGTGTGTGTGTGTGTGTGTGTGTGTGTGTGTGTTACGAACAGTTGTTTTGCTACCTTATCAGGACCCCAATGTCCTAACATTTCACCTTAATGTCCTGACAGGGTAGGAAAACAAGAACATTTTTGAAAAGGCAGGACTTTTTTTCAGGTCCTGAATTTGTTGAAATGCTGTTTTAAGCTTAAGTGTTAGGTTTAGGGTTTTTTGGAGTTAGGGGTTTTTGGAGTTAGGGGTTTTTGGAGTTAGGGGTTTTTGGAGTTAGGGTTTTTTTGGAGTTAGGGGTTTTTTGGAGTTAGGGGTTTTTGGAGTTAGGGGTTTTTGGAGTTAGGGTAAGGGGCTAGGGGTTTTTGGAGTTAGGGTAAGGGGCTAGGGGTTTTTGGAGTTAGGGTAAGGGGCTAGGGGTTTTTGGAGTTAGGGTAAGGGGCCAGGCTTGGATAGAGGGCTAGGGTTTTGGAGTTAGGGTAGGGGCTAGGGGTTTTGGAGTTAGGGTAAGGGGCTAGGGGTTTTGGAGTTAGGGTAAGGGGCTAGGGGTTTGGAGTTAGGGCTTTTGGAGTTAGGGTTTTGAGTAGGCTTTTGGAGTTAGGCAAGGGGCCAGGGTTTTTGGAGTTAGGAAGGGGCTAGGGTTTGGAGCTTGGCAAGTAGGGTTTGGAGTAGGGTAAGAGGTTGAGCTAGGGGGGTTTTGGAGTTAGAAGGTTAGGGTAGCAGGGCCAGGGTTAATCTTTGGAGTTAGGGTAAGGAGGCCTAGAGGGTTTTGGAGTTAGGCTACTTTGGAGTTAGGGTAAGGGGCTAGGGGTTTTGGAGTTAGGGTAAGGGCCAGGGGTTTTTGGAGTTAGGGTAGGGGCTTTTGGAGTTAGGGTAAGGGGCTAGGGTTTTGGAGTTAGGGTAAGGGGCTAGGGTTTTTGGAGTTAGGAAGGGGCTAGGGGTTTTGGAGTTAGGAAGGGGCTAGGGGTTTTGGAGTTAGGGTAAGGGGCTAGGGGTTTTGGAGTTAGGGATAAGGGGCTAGGGGTTTTGGAGTTAGGGTAAGGGGCTAGGGGTTTTGGAGTTAGGGTAAGGGCTAGGGGCTTGAGAAGGGGCCAGGGGTTTTGGAGTTAGGCAAGGGGCTAGGGTTTTTTGGAGTTAGGGGTAAGGGGCCAGGGCGTTTGGAGTTAGGGCAAGGGCCAGGGTTTTTGGAGTTAGGGAAGGGGCTAGGGTTTTGGAGTTAGGGTAAGGGGCTAGGGCCTTGGAGTTAGGGCAAGGGGCTAGGGTTTTTGGAGTTAGGGTAAGGGGCTAGGGTTCTTGGAGTTAGGGTAAGGGGCTAGGGTTTTTGGAGTTAGGGAAGGGGCTAGGGGTTTTGGAGTTAGGGAAGGGGGCCAGGGTTTTGGAGTTAGGGAAGGGCTAGGGCTTTTGGAGTTAGGGTGGGGCCAGGGGTTTGGAGTTAGGGTAAGGGGCTAGGGGTTTTGGAGTTAGGGGAAGGGGCTAGGGGTTTTTGGAGTTAGGGTAAGGGCTAGGGTTTTGGAGTTAGGAAGTGGGGCCAGGGGTTTTGGAGTTAGGGTAAGGGGCTAGGGGTTTTGGAGTTAGGGTAAGGGGCTAGGGGTTTTTGGAGTTAGGGTAAGGGGCTAGGGGTTTTGGAGTTAGGGTAAGGGGCTAGGGGTTTTGGAGTTAGGGTAAGGGGCTAGGGGTTTTGGAGTTAGGGTAAGGGGCTAGGGTTTTTGGAGTTAGGGTAAGGGGCTAGGGTTTTGGAGTTAGGGAAGGGGCCTAGGGTTTTGAGTTAGGGTAAGGGCCAGGGTTGGAGCCAGGGCTTTGGAGCCAGGGCTGGAGCAGGCCAGGGGCCAGGGCTTTTGGTCAGGGCAAGGCCCAGGGCCTTGGAGCCAGGGCAAGGGGCCAGGGCTGGAGTTAGGGGCTTGGAGGGCTGGCCGGGCAAGGGGCCAGGGCTTGGAGCCAGGCAAGGGCAGGGCCTTGAGCCAGGGTGGGCAGGGCCTTGGAGCGAGGAAGAGGTGGGAGGGCCTTGGGAGCTAGGGTCTGGGGCAGGGCAAGGGGTGGCTTAGGCAAGGGGCCAGGGCCTTGGAGCTAGGGCAAGGGGCCAGGGCCTTTGGAGCTAGCAAGGGGCCGGCCTTGGGAGCCAGGCAAGGGCCAGGGCCTTGGAGCCAGGGGCCCAGGCCTGGGAAGCCAGGGCCTTGGAGCCAGGGCCTGGGAGCCAGGGCCTGGAGCCAGGGCAAGGGGCCAGGGCCTTGGAGCCAGGGCAAGGGGGCCAGGGCCTGGAGCCAGGCAAGGCCAGGGGCCTTGGGAGCTAGGGCAAGGGGCCAGGGCCTGGAGCCAGGCAAGGGGCCAGGGTGCCTGGAGTTAGGGTAGGGGCCAGGGCCTGGAGTAGGGTAAGGCCAGGGGTTTTGGAGTTAGGCAAGGGGCTAGGGCTTTTGGAGTAGGGCAAGGGGCTAGGGGCTTTTGGAGTTAGGTAGGGCAAGGGTAGGGTTTTGGGAGTTAGAGGGGCTTGGGGTTTTGGAGTTAGAAAGGGGCAGGGCTTTTGGAGTTAGGGTAAGGGGCTAGGGGTTTTTGGAGTTAGGGTAAGGGGCTAGGGGTTTTTGGAGTAGGTAAGGGGCTAGGGCCTTTGGAGTTAGGAGGGGCGGGGTTTTGGAGTTAGGTAAGGGGCTAGGGTTTTTTGGAGTTAGGGGTAGGGCTAGGGGGTTTGGAGTTAGGGTAAGGGGCTAGGGGTTTTTGGAGTTAGGGTAAGGGGCTAGGGGTTTTTGGAGTTAGGGTAAGGGGCTAGGGGTTTTTGGAGTTAGGGTAAGGGGCTAGGGGTTTTTGGAGTTAGGGTAAGGGGCTAGGGTTTTGGAGTTAGGGTAAGGGGCTAGGGGTTTGGAGTTAGGGTAAGGGGCTAGGGCTTTTGGAGTTAGGTAAGGGGCTAGGGCTTTGGAGTTAGGGCAAGGGGCTAGGGGTTTGGAGTTAGGGTAAGGGGCTAGGGGTTTGGAGTTGGGAAGGGCTAGGGTTTTGGAGAGGGTTAGGGCCTTGGAGTTAGGGTAAGGGCCAGGGCTTTTGGAGTTAGGGTATGGGGTTAGGGCTTTTGGAGTTAGGGAAGGGGCTAGGGGTTTTGGAGTTAGGGCAAGGGGCTAGGGGTTTTGGAGTTAGGTAAGGGCTAGGGGTCTTGGAGTGGGCTTTTGGAGTTAGGTAAGGGGCTAGGGTTGATAGGGTTTTGGAGTTAGGGTAAGGGGCTAGGGGCTTTGGAGTTAGGGCTTTGGAGTTAGGGATGGAGGGCTTAGGGGTAGGGGCTAGGGGTTTTGGAGTTAGGGTAAGGGGCTAGGGGTTTTTGGAGTTAGGGTAAGGGGCTAGGGGTTTTTGGAGTTAGGGTAAGGGGCTAGGGTTTTTTGGAGTAAGGGTAAGGGGCTAGGGGTTTTTGGAGTTAGGGTAAGGGGCAAAAAGTCCTGAAATTTCAGGAAAACACAGCTGTGTGTATGTGTCCCAGTATATCGGTGTAATGGTGTGTTACCTGTACCTTGAGGGCCTGCAGTCTGGCCTGCTCCTCCACTAGGGCCTGCTGCCTCTCCTTCTCGTCCATGCGGCTGAACGACATGCCTGTACTGGACAGAGAAGTCACCGCACTGGACAGGGTGGACGCTCTACAGAGGGACAACAGGGAGAGAGGAGAGGATAGGTTTTATATACAGTATAACGTGGACAGGGTGACAGAGAGAGAGAAAGAGAGAGAGAGAGGGGAGAAAGAGAAGACAAGGGAGAGAGAGAGAGAGCAGTAGCGATAGTGAGATGGATAGATGGAAATAGAGAGGCAGAAAGTACGAGAGTATAACGTGGAGAGAGAGAGAGAGGGTGAGAGAGGTAGAGGTAGAGAGAGAGACAGAGAGAGAGAGAGACAGAGACACAGAGACAGAGACACAGAGAGAGCGAGAGAGACACAGAGAGAGCGAGAGAGACACAGAGAGAGCGAGAGAGACACAGAGAGAGAGAGAGAGAGAGAGAGAGAGAAAGAGGAAGCAGAGGTTTAGATACTGTATATACCACCGGTAGCAGTGCTAGTCTCTGATTTAGAGGGGTTGGGTTAAATGCGGAAGACACATTTTGGTTAAATGCATTAATTTGTGCAACTAACTAGGTATCCCTTTTCCCCTTCTTGTAAATGCTGACAAAATGTGTCTAATTTCAATCCTCTTGTCTCCACTGGGGGGAATGTCTTATGGGTGCTTCTTATACAGGTTATGATAAAGTATAACTATATGTGCTTCTTATAAAGGTTTTATGGTAAAGTATAAATCTACA
>NC_059218.1:49937668-50135168 GCF_020615455.1 Coregonus clupeaformis | reverse complement strand
CGTATCCTACCACTGAATAGTTTTTATATCTGCCACACCCTGTTTAAAATCAGCTGTTGGTATTGTCGGAGGGAAAAAAGCACACATTTAAAAATGATACGCTACGTTTTATCTATCAAATCGCTAAGTTAAAAACGAATGATCCCCTTCCTCCTTTATTTTGGGATCCACCCCTGAAAAGGTCATTTGCCTGATGATGCGCGAGTAGAGAAGGAGCTTCTGGGTGTGTTCGCGCGGTAAGCCTAATGAAGCAGATTGTAGACGAAAGTCATCGAGTAAAGTCTGGGGAGGTGCATCTGCAACAGCCGGATTCCAACAGCAAGGCTCAAATCAACACGGCTGCTTTTGTTTAGAAAAGTTTTTCTGTATAAATGTCTAAATAAACGTTTCCATAGCCCATATCACACACCCACAAACTGGACACATAACGTGTGTACAATTCATTGGTTACTGACAGGTCACAAATATCACTTTCCTTTGTATGCCCTGTAGCTTTAGAATCACAGCAAAGTTGGTTCCCGTTTCAGTCAAGTCTTTGGCCACGTTGGCGTGGGTCAACCAAAAACACCCTAATGGCTGGTTGATGAATAATTCCTCCCAGAATGCAGGTGACAGCTGCCTGGTGCAGCTGGTGAGAAGCTACTGCAGCGACTTCATCTAACTACGCCATGACCTTTGATCACATGATTTTTTTGTAAAGTTCATGCAGTCGACATGTCAGTCGCAAGTCTGACAATGTTTATAACCATAATGCAACACTAAACGATGGTCACCGACTTGACAATTGTGATCCGCCCGAACGCAGCCATTCATTTCACACAAGCGCATTTTCGTCCTATCCTCGATTACCTTTGACCTTTTTCAAAAGTAGGCGAGAGAGGACGGAGAGAAAGGACGCAGGATTTGAAAAAATCTAATTGAGAAAAGGCCTGTTAGTTTGCGTACAGTGTGCGTACCTCTGCTACTTTGAGAAACTCAGACAGCTTGGTCATCCTGTACAGGAACTTCTTATAGATGTCCAACGCCTCTTTACACTGACCCTTCTTCAGATCAAAATACTTCTCTGAGAAAGAGACAGAGAGAGCGAGCGAGAAAGAGAGCGAGAGGGGGGGTGGGATAGGGTTTGGGAGAGCGAGAGAGAGGGAAGATAGGGAGAGAGACAGAGGGGGAAAGATACACAAAAGGACATAGAAAAGTACAAAGAAGCCATTAAGTAGAGAGGGAGACGGAAAGTAGAGAGGGAGACGGAAAGTAGAGAGGGAGACGGAAAGTAGAGAGGGAGACGGAAAGTAGAGAGGGAGACAGAAAGTAGAGAGGGAGACGGAAAGTAGAGAGGGAGACGGAAAGTAGAGAGGGAGACGGAAAGTAGAGAGGGAGACGGAAAGTAGAGAGGGAGACGGAAAGTAGAGAGGGAGACAGAAAGTAGAGAGGGAGACGGAAAGTAGAGAGGGAAAGTAGAGAGGAGACGGAAAGTAGAGAGGGAGACGGAAAGTAGAGAGGGAAAGTAGAGAGGGAGACGGAAAGTAGAGAGGGAGACAGAAAGTAGAGAGGGAGACAGAAAGTAGAGAGGGAGACGGAAAGTAGAGGGAGACGGAAAGTAGAGAGGGAGACGGAAAGTAGAGAGGGAAAGTAGAGAGGGAGACGGAAAGTAGAGAGGGAGACGGAAAGTAGAGAGGGAGACAGAAAGTAGAGAGGGAGACGGAAAGTAGAGAGGGAGACGGAAAGTAGAGAGGGAGACGGAAAGTAGAGAGGGAGACGGAAAGTAGAGAGGGAGACGGAAAGTAGAGGAGACGGAAAGTAGAGAGGGAGACGGAAAGTAGAGAGGGAAAGTAGAGAGAAAGAGAGAGACGGAAAGTAGAGAGGGAGACGGAAAGTAGAGAGGGAGGAGAAAGTAGAGAGGGAGACAGAAAGTAGAGAGGGAGACAGAAAGCAGAGAGGGAGACAGAAAGTAGAGAGGGAGACAGAAAGTAGAGAGGGAGACGGAGAGAGTAGAGAGGAGACGGAAAGTAGAGAGGGAGAGGAAAGTAGAGAGGAGACGGAAAGTAGAGAGGGGAGACGGAAAGTAGAGAGGGAGACGGAAAGTAGAGAGGGAGACGGAAAGTAGAGAGGGAGACGGAAAGTAGAGAGGGAGACGGAAAGTAGAGAGGGAGACGGAAAGTAGAGAGGGAGACGGAAAGTAGAGAGGGAGACGGAAAGTAGAGAGGAGACGGAAAGTAGAGAGGAGACGGAAAGCAGAGAGGGAGACGGAAAGTAGAGAGGGAGACGGAAAGTAGAGAGGGGAAAGAGAGAGAAAGTAGAGAGGGAGACGGAAAGTAGAGAGGGAGAGCAGGAAAGTAGAGAGGGAGACGGAAAGTAGAGAGGGAGACGGAAAGTAGAGAGGGAGACGGAAAGTAGAGAGGAGACGGAAAGTAGAGAGGGAAAGTAGAGAGGGAGACGGAAAGTAGAGAGAGGAGACGGGAAAGTAGAGAGGGAGACGGAAAGTAGAGAGGGAGACGGAAAGTAGAGAGGAGACGGAAAGTAGAGAGGACGGAAAGTAGAGAGGGAGACGGAAAGTAGAGAGGGAGACGGAAAGTAGAGAGGGAGACGGAAAGTAGAGAGGGAGACGGAAAGTAGAGAGGAGACGGAAAGTAGAGAGGGAGACGGAAAGTAGAGAGGGAGACGGAAAGTAGAGAGGGAGACGGAAAGTAGAGAGGAGACGGAAAGTAGAGAGGGAGACGGAAAGTAGAGAGGGAGACGGAAAGTAGAGAGGGAGACAGAAAGTAGAGAGGGAGACGGAAAGTAGAGAGGGAGACGGAAAGTAGAGAGGGAAAGTAGAGAGGGAAAGTAGAGAGGGAAAGTAGAGAGGGAGACGGAAAGTAGAGAGGAAGAGAGACGGAAAGTAGAGAGGGAGACGGAAAGTAGAGAGGGAGACGGAAAGTAGAGAGGGAGACGGAAAGTAGAGAGGGAGACGGAAAGTAGAGAGGGAGACGGAAAGTAGAGAGGGAAAGTAGAGAGGGAGACGGAAAGTAGAGAGGGAGACGGAAAGTAGAGAGGGAGACGGAAAGTAGAGAGGGAGATGGAAAGTAGAGAGGGAGACGGAAAGTAGAGAGGGAGACGGAAAGTAGAGAGGGAGACGGAAAGTAGAGAGGGAGACGGAAAGTAGAGAGGGAGACGGAAAGTAGAGGGAGACGGAAAGTAGAGAGGGAGACGGAAACACTTAGCACTTCAGAAATACATCTCAACCTGTCAAGACCCAGAGCCACAGCAGTGTACTCACTCACTCACTCGTGTTAGACAGCGGTGCTCACATCAGCCTATAAAACACAGTGTTCGTTGACATTCCCTGTCTAAGAGTCTAACGTCAGTAGATTTAAATCACATCAAATAGGCGCAAGAACCATAATCCCATGCAAGAACCCACACAATGTGAATAGGATAATATCCAACAGTACCAATCTAGTGTTTGACAGCAGTGCTCACAGCCTACACATACACTGAGGACATTCACTGGTTGAGGCTAACATCACATATACATGCAATTAAAAGGGTCAAATAACCATAATTGTGCTTCAAAAATAGACACTATTTTAACCACAGGGCTGACACCAAACTGACAATACATTTACATTGGAGTCATTTAGCAGACGCTCTTATCCAGAGCCACTTACAGTTAGTGAGTGCATACATTATTTTTGTATTTTTCCTACTGGCCCCTGGGGGAATCGTCTATGAGGTGTCTCTATACCAGGGTTCTCCAACTGTCATCCCGTCGGCAGAATTTAGCCCGCGGCTAGTTTTATTTGGCCCCCCAAGTTTTCAACCCCCCATAAAAAACAAACAAAAAAAAATTCATTGTTGGACATGACAGGAAATCAGCTGCAAGTGATTTTAATTCAAGAAATCTGTTCCCAAGTATTCCCACGCATAATAGAGACATGTGACCGTATACAAAATATAAGCAAGGTTTCAAATGATTATGTTTTAGTCAAATATTATCTGTTTGTGCTTCTTCTGGTCAAATTGCAGTCTACAAATTATTTGTAATTATGTTCCGGCCCCCCGACCATCCACTCAAGAAAAAAAAGTTGATGATCCCTGCTCTATACCCTTTGCTCAGTAAGAAGGAATCCTTAAATCTGATTCTAGACCTGTCCTTACCCAGTAGGTTGATGCCTCCCTCGTAGGCAGCAAACAGAGTGATGGAGTCTTCATACTGACATTAGATCAGTGTCTAGGTGTCTTAACCAGTAGCTTCCAGTCTTTAAACGGTCTATAATATCTGACTTTAGAGCAGTCCTTACCCAGTAGGTTATAGTCTTTAAACTGTCTATAATCTGACTTTAGATCAGTCCTCACCCAGTAGGTTAATGACTCCCTCGTTGTAGGCAGCAAACAGACGGATGGAGTCTTTGAACAACAGTACAAAGGCTGCATTGATGACTCCGTTAGTTAACTCATTAGGGTTGGCCTGGAGGGGTGGGGAGAGAGAGAGAGAGGACGAGGAGGAGCAGGAAGAGGACGAGGAGGAGAGAGGGGAAGGAGGAGCAGGAAGAGGACGAGGAGGAGAGAGGGGAAGGAGGAGCAGGAAGAGGACGAGGAGGAGAGAGGGGAAGGAGGAGCAGGACGAGGACGAGGAGGAGAGAGGGGAAGGAGGAGCAGGAAGAGGACGAGGAGGAGAGAGGGGAAGGAGGAGCAGGACGAGGAGGAGAGAAGGGAAGGAGGAGCAGGAAGAGGACGAGAAGGAGAGAGGGGAAGGAGGAGCAGGAAGAGGACGAGGAGGAGAGAGGGGAAGGAGGAGCAGGACGAGGACGAGGAGGAGAGAGGGGAAGGAGGAGCAGGAAGAGGACGAGGAGGAGAGAGGGGAAGGAGGAGCAGGACGAGGAGGAGAGAAGGGAAGGAGGAGCAGGAAGAGGACGAGGAGGAGAGACGGGAAGGAGGAGCAGGGAGAGGATGAGGAGGAGAGAGGGGAAGGAGGAGCAGGGAGAGGACGAGGAGGAGAGAGGGGAAGGAGGAGCAGGAAGAGGACGAGGAGGAGAGAGGGGAAGGAGGAGCAGGAAGAGGACGAGGAGGAGAGAGGGGAAGGAGGAGCAGGAAGAGGACGAGGAGGAGAGAGGGGAAGGAGGAGCAGGAAGAGGACGAGGAGGAGAGAGGGGAAGGAGGAGCAGGAAGAGGACGAGGAAAGAGGGAGGAAGTGGGAGCGAGAGAGAGAGAGAAAATCATTTCAAAAACATATTTCTCAATCTCGCCATCTAAAACAAAAAATCACCACAAATGAAACATGTCAGCTCACACCTGAAGCCCATCTCTCCCACTATAAATACACACATTCCATTGAAACCACACCCCTCCTCAGCACACACTCACCTGGAAGTCTAGCAGTGCGTCTAGTTGGTTCTGGATAATAGGCAAGGTCTTGATGAGCTTCTCTGTGCTCATGGTACGCATTACGCCGTCAATCCTGGAAAATATACACACACATTTGCAGTTCGTTTCCTTTTCCTGGACCAGCTGGTAGTGACTGGTTGCTAAGGCCTGTTTTACCCGATTCATCGTATAGAACCAACCTGACCCGTACTGTGCTAGATGAATGAAATACTGTGTCCTACCCCCTCTTCATCTTGGTAAAGTCCACAGCCACCAGTCTGTAAGACATGGCTTTCTCATTCAGATAGCGGCTGTACCGACGGATGAATGTAGACATGTCATAACCTGGAGAGAGAGAGCAGAGAGCAGAGCCACAGGACAACAACAACACAATTAGACTGAACCAAATCATGAAAAAACTAAAAGAGAATTACTTGACATATTGGAAAGAATTAACAAAAAAATGAGAGGGAGACTTTGAGCCAACCTCATTTGACGGAAAACACCACAGTACCCCCAGTGAAAACACCACAGTACCCCCAGTGAAAACACCACAGTACCCCCAGTGAAAACACCACAGTACCCCCAGTGAAAACACCACAGTACCCCCAGTGAAAACACCACAGTACCCCCAGTGAAAACACCACAGTACCCCCAGTGAACCCCCCCCCCCCAGACCAAAGCAGTGTGAGCGTGTGTAATCATGCGCTAGTATTGCATGAGTGTGTGTCGTAACATAGATCATACCTTGCAAAGCACCTTTGTCCAAGAAGTTGTTCACGTTGAAGAGGGTGTTTCTAGAAGCCAGATACTGGATAAGACGCTGACAAAAACGGAAGGAAAAAAAGAAAGTATCAGTTCATTTTTTTCTCTCTCCATTTTTCTGGAATTTCTGACTAAAGAGGGTCCAAAAGATCCCATGGTTGCGTCCAAAATGGCAATCATATTCACTACGTAGCACACTACTTTTAACCTGCGCCCATAGGGCTCTTATATAGGGAATAGGGTGCTATTTGAGACACATCCCATCTTTTCAAGTATCAACATGGACTAGATTCAATTGGCAGGGGTGAGGAACACACATACACACACAGGGTTGGGAATTCCCGGAAAAGAGGAGCGCTCTGCTGAGACATGAGCAGTCTGGAACATCAACGTTCCCGGCTGACGTTCCCCATCTATCCCAGCGTTCCTAGTTCTGACGGAGCGTCTCGGAATGCGGAGGATTCACGCTACGCTTGCCGACACGCTTGCAATATCCGTCACACTTCCGTGACAGAGAGAGAGAGACAGTTTATTGTCTAAGAAAACATGAAAAGAAGGAATAGAAACAGACTTTCATCATATTCTCTCTCTCTTCAGCATTTCTCAGAGCAAGGAGGAAGAGGTTGTCATGAGGTTTTTTTTAAGGACTGGTTTGAGAGCCGAGAAAATGTGCTCTGCGGATTGGGTGTGTGTCTGTGTGTGCGTGCGCGTGTGTGTTAGCTAACTAAGCATTTGGCCTGTGGCATAGTAACTTAGTTTAAAGCATTGGGCCCAGGCTGTTAAACTTCTTCACCCCCTTTCTGCTTCCCACTATACAGAGAATAGGGTGTCATTTGGGACGCACCCGGAGTGGTTGTATTTGGGGACATTTGGTCACTTTATTGCCGTAGAGAACGTGGCGTGTGCGTGCGTGCGTGAGAGAGAAACAAGCCTAAAACAGGTCAGTTCACTCGGAGAGAGAGAGGAAAGAGAGAGAGAGAGAGGAAAGAGAGAGAGGGGAAAGAGAGAGAGGGGAAAGAGAGAGAGGGGAAAGAGAGAGAGGGGAAAGAGAGAGAGGAAAGAGAGAGGGGGAAAGAGAGAGAGGAGAGAGAGAGAGAGAGGAGAGAGAGAGAGGAAAGAGAGAGAGAGGAAAGAGAGAGAGAGGGAAAGAGAGAGAGGGGAAAGAGAGAGAGAGGGAAAGAGAGAGAGAGGGAGAGAGAGAGAGGGGAAAGAGAGAGGGGAAAGAGAGAGAGGGAAAGAGAGAGAGGGGAAAGAGAGAGAGGGGAAAGAGAGAGAGAGGGGAAAGAGAGAGAGAGGGGAAAGAGAGAGAGAGGGGAAAGAGAGAGAGAGGGGAAAGAGAGAGAGAGGAAAGAGAGAGAGGGGAAAGAGAGAGCGGAGAGAGAGAGAGTGCAACAGGACCACAGACTGGCTATACAACACAATTGGCCCAGAGCTCATGTGATCTGTAGATTAGGGAGAATTCATCAGTAGAGCTTTCATTGGAGCGTTCACTCAACTTGATTAAATTCAATTGATATGCATCAAATGGGTTGAATAGTTCCAAATAGGAAATCAGGGCAAGATGGAGACATGGGAACCTATGCACATCCACAGACTGCAGATAGATGAATGGATTCAGAGGAGACGGTGGGGAGAGGAGGGGAAGAGAGGAGACGGTGGGGAGAGGAGGGGAAGAGAGGAGAAGGTGGGGAGAGGAGGGGAAGAGAGGAGAAGCGGAGAGGCCTTGAAACGGATTCAGAAACAGTCCACAAGCCCATCAAATAATTCATGTTCGAATAACGTGTCAGAGAAAAACTAAATCTATAATTAAGACATCTACTGAGTCTTCAATGAGAAAGCCCTCGCTCTAACTAACCACTCTCTCGTTCAGTCTCTCTGCATTTCTATCTCTCCCTTTCCGTCTCTCCCTTTCCGTCTCTCCCTTTCCGTCTCTCTCCCCCTCTCTGGTTGAATTCCAAAACTTTAACAAAAAACGAACTAGCTATACAACCAATCCTTCTCCTTATCTAGCGCTCCTCCTCCTCCTCCTTCTCTAGCGCTCCTCCTCCTCCTCCTCCTTCTCTAGCGCTCCTCCTCCTCCTCCTTCTCTAGCGCTCCTCCTCCTCCTCCTCCTCTAGCGCTCCTCCTCCTCCTCCTCCTTCTCTAGCGCTCCTCCTCCTCCTCCTTCTCTAGCGCTCCTCCTCCTCCTCCTTCTCTAGCGCTCCTCCTCCTCCTCCTCCTCCTCCTTCTCTAGCGCTCCTCCTCCTCCTCCTTCTCTAGCGCTCCTCCTCCTCCTCCTTCTCTAGCGCTCCTCCTCCTCCTTCTCTAGCGCTCCTCCTCCTCCTCCTTCTCTAGCGCTCCTCCTCCTCCTCCTCCTTCTCTAGCGCTCCTCCTCCTCCTCCTTCTCTAGCGCTCCTCCTCCTCCTTCTCTAGCGCTCCTCCTCCTCCTTCTCTAGCGCTCCTCCTCCTCCTCCTCCTCCTTCTCTAGCGCTCCTCCTCCTTCTCTCACTCTCTCTAGTTCAGTCTCTTTGGGCAAATCCCTTCAGTCATCTTTACCCCATGTCCTGTTTTCAAAACTATTTATATATATGTTTTTTTAAAGACTCAAAGGCATTGCCGTTGCTGCTTGCGATTTTTGTTAAAGTAATTAGACTCAAAGTTCCAAACAAAAAAAGGCGAGAAAGGAATGCGTGTTGAAAGAAAAGTATGTGTGTTTCTTTAGGAGAAGGTTTGCAGTTACCACGGAAACCAAAGAGCACCTCCCAACAGAAGTTGTGATGTTAACTGAAAAAACACACACTCCCACCACACACACATGACGTAGTACCCCGTGGATTTAATCAGAGGATAGTGAGACAAAGTTGGAGTGGTAGGATAGCTGACTGGCAGAGAGAGGGTTAGGGTAAGATATATGACTGAGAGAAAGGGTTAGGGTAGGATTTAGAGCTGAACCCATTTAGTCGACTGGTCGATTGTCTGGACGATAGGCTGTTGGTCGAACGAGATTTCTTAAGTCGAGCAATAGCAAAAAATATATAGAATTTCATGGTGTACAAGACACCTGCCTGATTGCCGCCTGTCTGAGTGGACTGATCCATTGTGGAGGCCGTGGGGAAGGCAGTCCATCACTAAGACATGTCCTACTGAAATTGTACACTGAACAAAAATAAAACGCAACATGCAACAATTTCAACAATTTTACTGAGTAACAGTTCATATAAAGGAAATCAGTCAATTGAAATAAATTAATTAGGCCCTAATCTATGGATTTCACATGACTGGGAATACAGATATGCATCTGTTGGTTACAGATACCTTAAAAAAAAAATAGGGGCGTGGATCAGAAAACCAGTCAGTATGTGGTGTGACCACCATTTGCCTCATGCAGCGCGACACATCTCCTTCACATAGAGTTGATCAGGCTGTTAATTGTGGCCTGTGGAATGTTTTCCCACTCTTCAATGGCTGTGCGAAGTTGCTGGATATTGGCAGGAACTGGAACATGCAGTCATACACGTCGATCCAGAGCATCCCAAACATGCTCAATGGGTGACATGTCTGGTGAGTATGCAGGCCATGGAAGAACTGGGACATTTTCAGCTTCCAGGAATTGTGTACAGATCCTTGCGACATGGGGCCGTGCATTATCATGCTGAAACATGAGGTGATGGCGGCGGATGAATGGCACGACAATGGGCCTCAGGATCTCGTCACGGTATCTCTGTGTATTCAAAATTGTTAAAGATAAAATGCAATTGTATTTGATGTCCGTAGCTTATGCCTGCCCATACCATAACCCACTCTGTTCACAACGTTGACATCAGCAAACTGCTCGTCCATACACTGGGTCTGCCATCTGCCCGGTACAGTTGAAACCGGGATTCATCCGTGAAGAGCACACTTCTCCAGTGTGCCAGTGGCCATTGAAGGTGAGCATATTCCCACTGAAGTCGGTTACAACACCGAACTGCAGTCAGGTCAAGACCCTGGTGAGGACGACGAGCATGCAGATGAGCTTCCCTGAGAAGGTTTCTGACAGTTTGTGCAGAAATTCTACGGTTGTGAAAACCCACAGTTTCATCAGCTGTCCGGGTGGCTGGTCTCTGACGATCCCGCAGGTGAAGAAGCCGGATGTGGAGGTCCGGGGCTGGCATGGTTACACGTGGTCTGCTGTTGTGAGGCCGGTTGGACGTACTGCCAAATTTTCTAAATCGACGTTTGAGGCGGCTTATGGTAAAGAAATTAACATGACATTCTCTGGCAACAGCTCAGGTGGACATTTTTTATTTTTTAATTTCACCTTTATTTAACCAGGTAAACCAGTTGAGAACAAGTTCTCATTTACAACTGCGACCTGGCCAAGATAAAGCAAAGCAGTGCGATAAAAACAACAACACAGAGTTACATATGGGGTAAAACAAAACAAAGTCAAAAATACAACAGAAATAAATATATATATACAGTGTGTGCAAATGTAGCAAGTTATGGAGGTAAGGCAATAAATAGGCTATAGTGCAAAATAATTACAATTAGTATTAACACTGGAATGATAGATGTGCAAGAGATGATGTGCAAATAGAGATACTGGGGTACAAATGAGCAAAATAAATAACAATATAGGGATGAGGTAGTTGGGCGGGATAATTTCAGATGGGCTGTGTACAGGTGCAGTGATCGGTAAGGTGCTCTGACAACTGATACTTAAAGTTAGTTCCTGCAGTCAGCATGCCAATTGCACGCTCCCTTAAAACATCTGTGGCATTGTGTTGCACATTTTAGAGTGGCCTTTTATTGTCCCCAGCACAAGGGGAACCTGTGTAATGATCATGGTGTGTGGGCTCATCAGAACTACCGTTGACCTGTATGATGACAAACCCCACACACAAACACACAGATGTTGGTGGACAAATCTGTACGACAGGGTCAATGATGCAGCCAAACATTATGACTCACTCTTAGTGGCACTGATCTAAACCCTTACACACACACACACACACACACACACACACACACACACACACACACCACTTTCTACCTCCTCTATCGATTAGTAACGGACCATTTATTCTAGACGATGTATTTCCCCTGAAGGCAGAAGGAAGGGAGAGAGGGAGGGATGGATGGAGAGAAGAGAGCTGGTCAGTGGTGCGAGTCGGACACCTACATTATAAACATATTATTACCACACAGGACCAATATGCAAACTAGAACAAGGGGTTCACACACCATTCGAGGAAGTACAAGCTTTTGTAACTCCCCTGACAATCTGTAACTGATTGTAATGCTGGAATAAAATGCTGCATTTTCCACTTCTACAACTTGCAGAGCAACACTAATCAAAAGTCTTTGTGTGTGTGCGTGTGCGTGATGTGTAAAAAATTAAAAAGCATTAGCTGAATATCCCTTTGCGCATGATTAAGTTATTAATTAGGCTTTGGATGATGTATCAATACACCCAGTCACTACAAAGATACAGGCGTCCTTCCTAACTCAGTTGCCAGAGAGGAAGGAAACTGCTCAGGGATTTCACCATGAGGCCCAATAGTGATTTTAAGACGGTTACAGAGTTTAATGGTTGTGATATTAGAAAACTGAGGACGGATCAACAACATTGTAGTTATTCCACAATACTAATCTAAATGACTGAGTGAAATAAAGGAGGCCTGTACAGTATAAACATTTTCCAAAACATGCATCATGTTTGCAACAAGGCACTGCAAAAAAATGTGGCAGAGAAATGAACTTTATGTCCTGAACACAAAGCCTTATGTTTGGGGCAAATCCAACGCAACACATCACTGAGTACCACTCTTCATATTTTCAAGCATGGTGGTGGCTGCATCATCGACAAGGACTAGGGATTTTTTTTTTTTTATAAAAGTAAACGGAATACAGCTATATGCACAGGCCAAATCCTAGAGGAAAACGTGGTTCAGTCTGCTTTCCAAACAGACACTGGGAGACTAATTCACCTTCAGCAGGACAGTAACCTTAAACACAAGGCCAAATCTACACTGGAGTTGCTTACCAAGACGACATTGAATGTTCCTGAGAGGCCTAATTACTTAAATCAGCTTGAAAGTCTATGGCATGACTTGAAAATGGCTGTCTAGCAACGATCAACTTGACAGAGCTAGAAGAAATATTGTACAATCCAGGTGTGCAAAGCTCTTAGAGACTTACCCAAAAAGACTCAAAGCTGTAATCGTGCTTCTACAAAAGTATTGACTCAGAAGTGTGAATACTTATGTAAATTAGATATCTGTATTTCTTTTTCAATACATTTGCAAACATTTCTAAAAACATGTTTTCACTTTGCCATTATGGGGTATTGTGTGAAGAAGGGTGAGAAAAATCAATTTCATCCATTTTGAATTCAGGCTGTAACACAACAAAATGTTGAATAAGTGAAGGGATATGAATACTTTCTGATGGCACTGTAAGTCGGCTTTTTTTTTTTTTTATCACAATATCAATCACAATTTCTCCAATCAGAATTGGATCAGAGGGCAACATTGGAATAATATTCAAATAAATGTTTCAAGTACATAAATAAAAAAAGCCTACAGGTCAAAGTGTAGGTCATATGAATATTGGCTACAGCCTCATGTCCAAACCGATGCTGACATGAGGGAGGACCCATAAAATGTAGCCAAACTTTAAATTAGACTTAATTACATATTAGGCTAAACACCAGTCATGTTTGACAAATATAATGAAGGATAATTAACATTAACGTCTAAAGGCTTGATTCTATCCACATACTCGAGGCATGGTTCATTTAGATCAAAATGGTCACATCACCCACCTCGAATCTGAGCAGAGGCGGTCAGCATTTTGAAACGATTTAACCATAAACTTAATTGTTTAAAACCTGGACATTTGTCATTTTATGAAGCATGTCTTACCTTGTTTCAAAGTAGCCTAGAGAAAATACGACCATAGAAATGAAATAATTATTTTATAAAACACTTAATATGCCATTGAAACCAGCATTTTTCTCATGATCAATTCAATTTTCAAATCAACTTAATTTTATTGTCCAGCAACCAAAGGCATAATCCTAGTCATATTAGTGACCCAATGCTAGTCAATGCATCTTTAGATCTCCTTTCATAACCTCTAATGGATATTTTCATCTTGTTGAGCTTATAATATGAATAAAAAAAAAAAAATACATTTTAATCTGAACCGTCTGATTTGTTGCATCAGCCTCATTGTTGAATCTTTTTTTTACTTTTTTTGATGTGCAGTGGGTCTGTAGTCTCAGAACTGCCCCAGAGTCCGTTTTGACGGTATAAATATTTTTCCCCCACTGACGACTTGAATTTTCAGCACTGGAGGGAATTATTTTTAGCATTTTGAGGACAAGTGACTTGAGCTTTTAGACAAGTAAAAACACCTGTCCTACTTGTCTGAAGGGCTAGTGGCTAAACATGGTAATGTCAAGCCCTGGTGTGTGTGTGTGTGTGTGTGTTCATCCTGCTGGGCAGGGCCAGCCTGGAGCTCCGAGATTGGGTGTTTGTGCTTTACAGATAAGGGTACACACACACACATCTCTGTCCTCCCCTCATCATTCCTGTACACCCCACCCCACCTCGTGTCCACCCTGCCATTGAGTGTGCAATATGAGCCGTGTGCGCGCACAAGGTCGCTAGATTATTGTGCTTGGCAACCTCCATTAGTCAGTTTGACCCTACACACGATAACAGATTTCTCAGAGCTCTCCTCAATCTCCCCTCTGACACAACAGTCACGGTCAACACCTTTCTACAGCCTTTTTATTTTCTCTGACACACCCGCCTTTTCTTACCCTCTTCCCCGCTCTCGCTAACTCTCTGCCTTCCTCTCTGTCTCTCTCCATCTCCCTCCTTCCTCTCTCTCTCTCTCTCTCTCTCTCCCTCCTTCACTCAATCCCCTCACGCTTTGTCCTTTTCTATCTCATCCATCTCTCCCCCTCCCTCCTTCACTTCCCTTCTCTCCCCCATCCTTCTCATTCTCCTCTATTTACTCCATCTCTCTCTTCCAGGGTTATTAGTAGTTGTATTGACGACACAATCTTCCAGTGGCATCACTGAAGCAGATTGGCCCATTCTCTCTCCTCCTTTGACTCGCTTCGCTCGCTCCCTCTCTATTTTTGCTTTCCTTTCATTTTCTCCCCCTCCATTCTCTCTCTCCTCCTCTACCTCTTTCTTCTAGTAACGTCACTGAGGCAGATTGGTCCATTCAGTATCTGGGACTGCAGGGAGGTGACTCATAGTGTTAGTATAGTTTATAAAACGGGTTGTTTGGATCCTGGATGCTGATTGGTTGATAGCAGTGAGTTATAGAACCGCAATCCCAGCATTCTCCGGGTAACGCCTGTTGAAGACATGCTCCGGAACATTGGCGACCACTAACTCTTTTTTTAACCTCCCGCTTTGGGCTGGATGTGTCAGTGTGTAGTTCATACATGCATAATCTATGAGCATAATTACTGTCTTGCCTCAATTAGCCACAAAGCCTCTAGTTTGAAAGGGACTTTTTCTGGAAGCTGTGCTGCGCCATTTTCCCTTCATTTTCCCTCACGTGGGCCAGCACCCTAACAATTAGAGTTCAACCAATGAGCTTCATGTGAGTGACAGCTAGCAAGAGGCACATCATGCATACATAGCAGAGCGAGCGAGAGAGAGCAATGACGGGGTGCACATATCTGCATATAATGTGACATTGTATGCAGTTTTTGGGGACCACTTTTGGCTCGTGAGCGCTATTTTCAGCAGTACTACAGTTAACAGTTCCATTATATTTATCAATACCCATCCACAGTCTCACAGCCCAGCCAGTCAACATTTGACAGTTTTAAAGCTAGTTTCCGGAAATTCTAAAAAAAAATTGTCACGGGGCTGAGAGTAAATATTGCATTTTGTGATTTTTTGGAGTGTTTACTTATTTTTTGCACGAAATGTATCCGCTATCATTTCTTATTACAGACAATAACTTTTGAACATCAGATCGGCAGTTACTAACCTCAATTCCGGCTTCAACTTTGACTCATCAGCCCAGGGCTCTTTGTAAAATTCCGACCCAACTTTCCGTGACAGACTGACCAGGGGAATCCAGGTGAAAGCTATGATCCCTTACAGATGTCACCTGTTAAATCAAGCAAGCATACAAGGCCCTCCCTCGTCCCCCCTTCGGCAAATCAGATCATGACTCTATACTCCTGCTTCCGGTCTACAAACAGAAGCTCAAACAGGAAGCACCCTTGACGTTCTCCGTAGAGAAATGGTCCTCCGTATCGGACGCTATGCTACAGGACTGCTTTGCTAGTGCTGACTGGAATATGTTACGGGACGACAGCGTCAACAAGCTAACCACCTCAGTCACCGACTTCATTTGGCAATGCGTTGTTGACGTTGTCCCCACAGTGAAGGTTCGCTACTTCCCCAATCAAAAGCCCTGGATTAACACAGAGGTTGGCGCTAAGCTAAAAGGACAGGGCTACCGCACACAGGGCTATCGCAGACAACCCCGAGGCTACGACGAGGATGCGAACAAGACGTCCCGCTACGACCTCCGCAGAGCCATCAAACAAGCAGAAGGACAATATAGGAACAAGGTGGAATCCTATTACACAGATTCTGACGCCCGCCGCATGTGGCAGGGGCTACAGTCCATTATGGATTACAAAATGAAGACCCCAGCCGTGATCTGCCCAACGATGCCTCCCTACCAGACTAACTCAATGCATTTTATGCACGCTTTGACAACAACAACATCAAGCCTTGCATGAAGGCCCCCCGCCATCCCGGGGTACTGGGTGATCTCACACTCCGACGCGGGTATGGTTTCGAATTAGTGTTGTCAAAATACCAGAATTTTTGACTTTGATACTGATACCAGGATTTGTATCACACTACTCGCTACCATCACGATACTCGATATCAAAACGATACCATAGCAAAAAAAAGAATGCATTTTAGCCAAAGTCACAGAAAGAAACTCAGCTACTGCTGTTCAATCGTTGGGCATCTTTTAAGTTCAATATCATTACATTTGTCATTTTATGTAAATCTTTGCATTAATGAATCAAATCATCTAATCAATCAATTAGACTTTGTTTTTACCAATCTAACAACATAATGGTAACATATATTTGAATGGTAAATCTATTGTTAAACTGTGTAAATGAAGCCTAGGCCTATTCACAATACAGGTGAATGCATATTCAATACGAGTGTGTGCATGCATTGAGTTTTGAGCTTGTTTTGGCTGATTTCATGGGGCTACAGATGTCAAAAAAAATGTGTTTCCCTTCCATTTGGGACTTATTTTATTGTGCTGATCAACAACATTTGCATAGAAGTAGCAATCTCTTTAACCCAGTAATGACATTCACAAGCTTTACACGCACACAGTCAGTTGGATGAGGAAGGAGACGTGAGGCAGAGATACTTTTCTTTTCTTCAGTATCTCTGCGTGAAGGAGACAATTAAGGGAATTAATAAAGTGTGAAAATAAGCGTATTTTGTATTATGGTTTGCATATCACAAAGTAGTGAATTCATGTTAGCTTTAGCTGTCAGCTAGCAAGGAAAGTTAGCCTACAAAGCTGGAAGCTACCTGTATCTTCTTGCATTGTAAAGTGTTCTAGCCTGTACGGACATTGTTTTGCAAACAGTAACTAACAACTTCAACATTTCTACCGTGTTACGTTACTCAAGTATGTAAACTTGTGTGCCGCGTGAACGTGGCGCTAACCTGATGCCGCCCAGACTCCCAGTGCAGTGGTTCCAGATCTAGCGATGACTAAGTGGAGCAGGCAAGAGAAATGCACAGTGTGCGCACGCTAAAGGGGATATTGGCTACACTGATAAGACTTGATCCTCAAAGTCAGTACATACGACGTCAGACATTTGACAGAAGAACTGAAAGTAACACATTCTAGTACCAAACTCTTTTTCCATGTTCTAGTATTGGTATACCAGGGCCGGATGGTATTCCAGGACGCGTTCTCAGAGCATGCGCAGAACAGCTGGCAGGCAAATTCACGGTCATTTTCAACCTCTCCTTGTCCCAGTCTGTCATCCCCACAAGTCTCAAGCTGACCACCATCATTAATGTTCCCAAGAACTCTAAGGCTTCATGCCACAATGACTACAGCCCTGTAGCACTCACCCACCTAGATAAGAGGAATACCTACGTGAGAATGCTGCTCATTGACTAAAGCTCAGCGTTCCAACACCCTAATCCCCTCTAAACACGTCACCAAACTTGGGACCCTGGGACTGAACACCTTCCTCTGCATCTGGATCCTGGACTTACTGATGGACCGAGCCCAGGTGGTGAGGGTAGGAAACATACCCTCCGCCACGCTGACCATCAACACGTGGTGCTTAGTCCAAAACCATCATCACGTTTGCTGACAACACGACGGTGGTAGGCCTGATCACCGGCGACGATGAGTCAGCCTACAGGGAGGAGGTCAGTGGCCTGGCAGTGTGGTGCCGGGACAACAACCTCTCCCTCGACGTCAGTAAGACCAAGGAGCTGATCGGGCACTACAGGACATCCACATCGACGGGGCTGCAGTTGAGCGGGGCGAGAGCTTCTAGTTCCTCGCTGTCCAAATCTCCATTATCTTAAAATGGTCCACAGGCACAGTCGCGACTGCGCCTTTTCCCCCTCGCGAGGTTGAAAAGTTTGGCATGGGCCCTCACACCCTCAAAAAGTTCTACAGCTGCAGCATTCAGAGCATCTTGACTGGCGGCATCACTGCTTGGTATGGCAATCGCCTGGCGCTACAGAGAGTGGTGCGGACAGCCCAGCACATGGGGCTGAGCTCCCTGCAATCCAAGATCTCTATATCAGGCGGTGTGAAAGGAAGGCCTGGAAAATTGTTAAAGACCCCAGCCACCCAAGCCATAGACTGTTCTCTCTGCTTCCGCACGGCAAGCGGTACCGGAGCAACAAGCCTGACACCAACAGGCTCCTGAACAGCTTCTATCCCCAAGCCATAAGACTGCCTAATGGCTAACTAAATGGACTATCTGCATTGACCCTTTTTTTTCCAAATTGCACTGACTATGCACACTCACACTCCAACACACACACACTCATATTCATACTGACTCTACACACACACACACTCCAACACACACACACACATATTCATACTGACTCTACACACTCACACTCCAACACACACACACACACACACACACACACACACACACACATATTCATACTGATTCTACACACTCACACTCCAACACACACACACACACACACTGACCCTCCAACACAGACACACACACATATTCATACTGACTCTACACACACACACACACACACACACACACACACAATGATCATATACGCTGCTGCTACGTTTGATCATATATCCTGATATCTACCCCTACCACTCCATAATCCCCGCACATTGTAAATATGGTATTGGCACTGACCCTGGAACTGACCCTGTATGTAGCCTCTCATATTCTTCTTATTTCTGTGTGTTTTTTGTTCTACTTTACAATACTGATATTGATTACTGCATTGTCGGGAAAGAGCCAGCAATAATGGCATTTCACTGTACTTGTGCACATGACAATAACTTGAAACTAATTTCCTGCAATTGAACACATTTTGCCATGGATTATACCATGTTCTATCGGAGTTACTCAAACATAACATCTAAAATTGGGGCCCCATGCCATGACATTTTGGGGAATTTTAGATTGACTGTCTAGTTTTTATTTGATGATTGTTAGTTCTCAAAGATTCTCATTTAAAAATGATATAGCTCCATTATCTTTTCTGCATACTTTATACATGGTTTTAGTCGTTCAAGTTTACACTGCTGCTGCTAAATGAATATAGGGGAAACTGCATCACTCCATCCTATTTCATCACACCCTCTCCCCCGACCTTACTGTCACGCCCTCCATAACTCCATCCTCTTTCCTAAGTCTCTCCATCCATTTCTTTAACTCCATCTCACCCCTCTCCATCTCTCTCTTTCGCCCTTCGCCTGCTCCCATCCCATCTCCCAGTCTACCCTCTCTAGAGTAACCTTGTTCAGGCTCCGGTGCAGTATAGTACAGTCAGCAGCCAGACTTCCAGACTCCCAGGAGGGGGGCCCAGTAACCTGAGTAATCGTGGCCAGGATCAGAGCACCTGATGGGGGCTTGAGGGGCCCTCGTTCTCCCTCTGTGTCACTCTCTTCAGCTCATTGTCTAAGGCTTCCTGTAATGTGTTTGTTTTGGTACACTGAGGCCTGCCTACACTCGCCAGCCACACACACACACACACACACACACACACACACACAAAGCTAGACGCGTGTGTACATGCATGTCCGTGTACAACAGGAAAACACCCTTGATCTAGAAAGATATTGACTATTACATTCTGCATAGGAATGGAACTGTCCAAGGAACTGTTTCTGGGCAGCTGTAGAGAGAGAAGTACAGGTGAAGAATGGATAGAGTATTGATACTGAGAGGGGGAGAGAGCATGCGCGCGCAGGGGAGAGCCAGCCAGAGCGAACGAGCCAGAGAGAGCGAACGAGCCAGAGAGAGCGAGCGAGCCAGAGAGAAAGAGCGAGCCAGAGAGAAAGAGCGAGCCAGAGAGAAAGAGCGAGCCAGAGAGAAAGAGCGAGCCAGAGAGAAAGAGCGAGCCAGAGAGAAAGAGCGAGCCAGAGAGAGCGAGCGAGCCAGAGAGAGCGAGCGAGCCAGAGAGAGCGAGCGAGCCAGAGAGAGCGAGCGAGCCAGAGAGAGCGAGCGAGCCAGAGAGAGCGAGCGAGCCAGAGAGAAAGAGCGAGCCAGAGAGAGCGAGCGAGCCAGAGAGAGCGAGCCAGAGAGAAAGAGCGAGCCAGAGAGAAAGAGCGAGCCAGAGAGAAAGAGCGAGCCAGAGAGAAAGAGCGAGCCAGAGAGAGATGAGAGACAGGGTAAGATGGGCCTTCTACGCCATCAAAAGGAACATAAAATTCGACATACCAATTAGGATCTGGCAAAAAATACTTGCCCTTTATGGTTGTGAGGTCTGGGGTCCGCTCACCAACCAAGAATTCACAAAATGGGATTACAGCGATCCACAAAGAATTCGAAAACAAACCCAATTTTGATAAACTCCCTTATCTACTGGGTGAAAAACCACAGTGTGCCATCACAGCAGCAAGATGTGTGACCTGTTGCCACAAGAAAAGGGCAACCAGTGAAGAACAAACACCACTGTAAATACAACCCATATTTATGTTTATTTATTTTCCCATTTGTACTTTAACTATTTGCACATTGTTACAACACTGTATATATACACATAATATGGCATTTGAAATGTCTTTATTCTTTTGGAACTTCTGAGTGTAATGTTTACTGTTAATATTTATTGTTTATTTCCCTTTTGTTTATTATCTACTTCACTTGCTTTGGCAATGTTAACATACGTTTCCCATGCCAATAAAGCCCTTTGAATTGAATTGAATTGAGAGCCCGAGCGGGAGAGAGCCAGAACGGGAGAGAGCCCGAGCGGGAGAGAGCCCGAGCGGGAGAGAGCCCGAGCGGGAGAGAGCCCGAGCGGGAGAGAGCCCGAGCGGGAGAGAGCCAGAGCGGGAGAGAGCCCGAGCGGGAGAGAGTCCGAGCGGGAGAGAGTCCCAGCGAGCGGAGAGAGCCCGAGCGGGAGAGAGCCCGAGCGGGAGAGAGCCCGAGCGGGAGAGAGCCCCGGAGAGAGCCCGAGCGGGAGAGAGCCCGAGCGGGAGAGAGCCCGAGCGGGAGAGAGCCAGAGCGGGAGAGAGCCAGAGCGGGAGAGAGCCAGAGCGGGAGAGAGCCAGAGCGGGAGAGAGCCCGAGCGGGAGAGAGCCAGAGCGGGAGAGAGCCAGAGCGGGAGAGAGCCCGAGCGGGAGAGAGCCAGAGCGGGAGAGAGAAGGAGAGAGAGCGCGAGAGAGAAAAGCTTGGCAGGTGTACAGTATAAACCTCGGGTGAAGAATTAATGGAGTATTGATACTGGGTAGACTAAAACTAAACTCTACAACACAGTGCTGCCAACCGATCCAATCAAGACCAACACTATGGAATGGAGATTGGGATCCCTCTCTTTCTCCATGGTTCATTGTTTTGATCTCTCCCTCTTGCTCCATCTTTCTCCCTGCTCCATATCCTTCTTTTGATCCCCCTCTCTCTTTCTCTGGCCAGAGGACGTCTTAGAAACAACAGCATAAGAGAAAGAGGAAGCTACAAGAACGCTTACATCATCCTCATATGTGGAAATGTGCTTCTTGCTAAACTAGGGTGACAAGGTCCAGTGCCCTTTCTACGGAGTCGTCACAGAGTTGAAACAGTAAAAGTAGCTGACGTAATCATTATCAGTACAGTGGATGTTCTGCCCTCTTATCAAATAGAACATTTACCAGGAACACATTTCTCAAGAGCTCAACGCAGGCGTGGACTGAATTTAAAATGATCATTGAGAATACTATTGAAGGCCTTTGGGAGTGTGTTTTCACTTACCTCATTGCCGTACATCATGAGGTGGTGTGTAGCGATCAAAGCTTTGAAGACCACCACCCAGCTACTATTGGCTGTCCTCTCAAACAGGGTGTCAGCCAGCTGGGGGACCGACACGTTCATCTCATTGGTGCAGTGGATCAGGTCTGGAGGAGACAGAGAGAGACAGAGTTAGAGTTTAAGACACAAACACATGGAGAGACAGATGGAGAGAGAGACAGATGGAGAGAGAGACAGATGGAGAGAGAGACAGATGGAGAGAGAGACAGATGGAGAGAGAGACAGATGGAGAGACAGACAGATGGAGAGACAGACAGATGGAGAGACAGACAGGCACACGCAGATAGAGCCAGAGATCCAAACACGGACAAGAGAGAGGGTGGTGAGATCAGGGCCTGTATGCAGTTTAGATAGGGAAATCGAGGACAAGGAACGCTCTCACTCTCACTCAGATACACACACACTCACAGCGGTGTGACAGTGGACCTGAGCAAGTTAGAAATGAAGGACAAAGAGGGTAATAGGGGATTTCACTCACACAAACACAGAGACATCAAACATAGACTAGTACAAATTGGCCTTGGTGAGTTAAGGACATTTGATACAATGGATGGGGGCCTCAACATTTCAATTTGTTTCTTTTAGCCTAATATTGGAAGCCCCTAGAAACCTACCCCATCAAATGCAAATGAGAAGAAATCATAGAACGAGACCTTCCAATTCCAAAGCAACAGGGCTGTGACGATAGCAGTACCGCAATATTTTTTCCATGGCAAAAAGCAAAACACGAAGCAGACCAAAATCTTCGGTCCTTTAAAAACCTTCTGTATGTAAAATATTGTGCTATAGTTTAGAAAATAAATCAAATGTGACTACGGATGACAACATAATGATGTTTGTTTCCAACATTAGGGCAGTTTTCCTTTCCTTGCCATGATACTAATGAGTGTCGCGATACTGGTGTCGTCCCGGCCCTACAAAGCAATGTTCTGTTCTACATCGGCTGTTCCATTTAGATCATTCTATTGATAGTATGCGTATTGCATCATCCCTCTGCATGGGTCACACGTCTCCTTCTTATGCACCACAACAACAACTTTCACGGCCACTAGGGCTGTCACCGACTAAAAAAAACATCTGTTCTTTCGACCAATCGATTGGCCGAGATTTTAAAACGTGTATTTTTCCATAGATAGGATGTTTCTATGTGGTTTTAATCAAATCAACTATATTCACTGAGCTTGTCTGATGCGTTAAGCACACTGTTTGATTAAATAATTAAGACACACAAATGACTAGAGAGAGTCCGACCAACAATTGATTTGATTGTACACTGGGCTCAGAATTGCTGCACTGTGTAAAAAACAAAAGACAGCCAGTGACTGTGTGACTATAATTCAATCCTCCTGATTCCTGCTTACAAGCAAAAACTAAAGCAGGAAGTACCAGTGACTCGCTCAATATGGAAGTGGTCATATGACGGGGATGCTACGCTACAGGACTTTTTTGCTAGCACAGACTGGAATATGTTCCGGGATTCATTCAATGGCATTGAGGAGTATACCAACTCAGTCACCGGCTTCATCAATAAGTGCATCGACGACGTCGTCCCCACAGTGACAAATATCCCGACCAGCTGCCATGGATTACAGGCAACATCCGCATTGAGCTAAAGGCTAGAGCTGCTGCTTTCAAGGAGCGGGACACTAATCCGGACGCTTATAAGAAATCCCGCTACGCCCTCAGACGAACCATCAATCAGGCAAAGCATCAATACAGGATTAAGATTTAATCCTACTACACCGGCTCTGTCGCTCTTCGGATGTGGCAGGGCTTGAAAACTATTACGGACCACAAAGGGAAACCCAGCCGCGAGCTGCCCAGTGACGCGAGCATACCAGACGAGCTAAATGCCTTTTATGCTCACGTCGAGGAAAGCAACACTGAAGCATGCATGAGAGCACCAGCAGTTCCGGACGACTGTGTGATAACGCTCTCACGAGCCGATATGAACAAGACCTTTACACAGGTCAACATTCACAAAGCCGCGGGGCCAGACGGATTACCAGGATGTGTACTCAAAGCATGCGCGGACCAACTGGCAAGTGTCTTCACTGACATTATCAACCTCTCCCTGACCGAGTTTGTAATAACTACATGTTTCAAGCAGACCTGCCAAAATTATTACCGCCCCGTAGCACTCATGTTGGTAGCCATGAAGTGCTTTGAAAGGCTGGTCATGGCTCACATCAACAGCATAATCCCGGATACCCTATACCCACTCCAATTCGCATATCGCCCCAACAGATCCACAGATCGGGCCGCCCCCAGGTGGTAAGCGTAGGCAACAACACGTCTGCCACGCTGATCCTCAACACTGGGGCCCCTCAGGGGTGCGTGCTTAGTCCCCTCCTGTACTCCCTGCTCACCCACAACTGCGTGGCCAAACACGACTCCAACACCATCATTAAGTTTGCAGTCGACAACAGTGGTAGGCCTGATCACCGACAACGTTGAGAGCCTATAGGGAGGAGGTCAGAGACCTGGCAGTGTTGTGCCAGGACAACAACCATTACCTTAATGTGAGCAAGACAAAGGAGCTGATCGTGGACTATAGGAAAAGGTGGGCCGAACAGGACACCATTAACATCGACGGGGCTGTAGTGGAGCGGGTCGAGAGTTTCAAGTTCCTTGGTGTCCACATCACCAACAAACTATCATGGTCCAAACACACCAAGACAGTCTTGAAGAGGGCACGACAAGACCTTTCCCCCTCAGGTGACTGAAAAGATTTGGCATGGGTCCCCAGATCCTCAAAAAGTTATACAGCTGCACCATCGAGAGCATCCTGACTGGTTGCATCACCGCCTGGTATGGCAACTGCTCGGCATCTGACCGTAAGGCACTACAGAGGGTAGTGCGTACGGCCCAGTACATCACTGGGGCCAAGCTTCCTGCCATCCAGGACCTACATACTAGGCGGTGTCAGAGGAAGGCCCTAAAAATTGTCAAAGACTACAGTCACCCAAGCCATAGACTGTCCTCGCTGCTACCGCATGGCAAGTGGAACCGGAGCGCCAAGTCTAGGACCAAAAGGCTCCTTAACAGCTTCTACCCCCATGCCATAAGATTGCTGAACAATTAGTAAAATGGCCACCCGGACTATTTACATTGACACCTCCCCCCCATTTGTTTTTACACTGTTGCCACCCGCTGTCTATTATCTATGCATAGTCACTTTATCCCTACCTACATGTACAAATTACCTCGACTAACCTGTACCCCCGCACATTGACTCTGTACCGGTACCCCCTGTATATAGCCTTGTCATTGATATTTTATTGTGTTACATATTTATTTTTACTTTAGTTTATTTGGTAAATATTTTCTTAATTCATTTTTAACTGCATTGTTGGTTAAGAGCTTGTAAGTAAGCATTTCACATTAAGGTCTACACCTGTTGTATTCGGCGCATGTGACAAATAAAGTTTGATTTGATTTGACTAGCACCCGTTGGCTCTCTCTCCTCCCTGCTGTAGTGACCCCCACAGTGTTTATCGCGCTGTCTGTGTTGCTGAAACTGCAACATAATTACAGCCATTTCTGACTGAAAAGTTGTGTTACAGAAATTCCTCATTTGTTTAGGGAAAAATATTCCCTATCCCTTTGTTCTCTTTACGTGACACATGTATGCATCGCATCCACTAAAGACATCTCTGTCGACCAACAGCCTATCGACCAAATAATCGACCAGTTGCCTAAATGGGGTCAGTCCTAATGGCCACCAATTAGTACTTGTCCACCATAAAAAGTGAATGTGTTTTTTTTTTATTGTATTCTTACCCCTGCCGTCTCCTCCCACTCGCTCTCCCAAATCCCTCCCTCTTTTGTTCGACAACACGGGTACAGACTACACACACCCACCTGGTAACTTTGGAAACACCAATTCATTCGTCTGTAGCATCTCTCTCTCGCATATTAACATGTATATTGGGCAATGGGTCCAGGCTACATTAGGATTTCAGTGTGATATGAAAATGAATATTTAAGCAATAAGGCCCGAGGGTGTGTGGTATAACGGCCATTCTAAACTGGGTGGTTCGAGCCCTGAATGCTGATTGGGGTATGACAAAACATTTATTTGTACTGCTCTAATTACGTTAACCAGTTTATAATAGCAATAAGGCACCTCGGGGGTTTGTGATATATGACCAATATACCACGGCTAAGGGTGTTGCATCGTGCCTAAGAACAGCCCTTAGCTGTGGTAAATTGGCCATATACCACACCCCCTCGGGCCTTATTGCTTAAATATACCGTACCGAGGCTAAGGGTTGTTCTTATGCATGACACAATGTGGAGTACAGCCTGGATACAGCCCTTAGGCGTAGTATACTGGCCATATACCACAAACCCCCGAGGTGCCTTACTGCTATTATAAACTGGTCACCAACGTAATTAGAACAGTAAAAATAAATGTTTTGTCATACCCGTGGTATACCACGGCTTCCAGCCAATCAGCATTCAGGGCTCGAACCTCCCAGTTCATAATTAGTAATAAAACATGGGATCACTCTTTCCCAGAGCATGTTTCTGTCATTATACGCAGCAGAGCTGAGCAAGACCTGTTTAACAAAACCAATTTCAGATTTCTGTACTCTCTCTCTTCCCCATCTCATCACAGTCTCTTCCCCAGTCTCTTCCCCAGTCTCACCCCAGTCTCTTCCCCATCTCTCCCCCTCTTTCCAGTCTCTCTCCCCCTCTTCTCCCAGTCTCTCCCCCTCTTCCCAGTCTCTCCCCCTCTCCCCCTCTCCCCAGTCTCTCTCCCCCCTCTCCCCAGTCTCTCCCTCTCTTCCCAGTCTCTCTCTCCCCCCTCTCTCTCTCCCCCTCTCTCTCTCCCCCTCTCCCCAGTCTCTCCCCCCTCTTCCCAGTCTCTCCCCCCTCTCCCCAGTCTCTCCCCTCTTCCCAGTCTCTCCCCCCTCTTCCCAGTCTCTCCCCCTCTTCCCAGTCTCTCCCCCTCTCTTCCCAGTCTCTCCCCCTCTCTTCCCAGTCTCTCCCCCTCTCTTCCCAGTATCTCCCCCTCTCTTCCCAGTATCTCTCCCTCTTCCCAGTCTCTCCCCCTCTTCCCAGTCTCTCCCTCTCTTCCCAGTCTCTCCCCCTCTCTTCCCAGTCTCTCCCCATCTCTTCCCAGTCTCTCCCCCTCTCTTCCCAGTATCTCCCCCTCTCTTCCCAGTATCTCTCCCTCTTCCCAGTCTCTCCCCTCTTCCCAGTCTCTCCCTCTCTTCCCCAGTCTCTCCCCCTCTTCCCAGTCTCTCCCCTCTCTTCCCAGTCTCTCCCCCTCTTCCCAGTCTCTCCCCTCTCTTCCCAGTCTCTCCCCCTCTTCCCAGTCTCTCCCCTCTCTTCCCAGTCTCTCCCCCTCTTCCCAGTCTCTCCCCTCTCTTCCCAGTCTCTCCCCCTCTTCCCAGTCTCTCCCCCTCTTCCCAGTCTCTCCCCCTCTTCCCAGTCTCTCCCCTCTCTTCCCAGTCTCTCCCCCTCTTCCCAGTCTCTCCCCCTCTTCCCAGTCTCTCCCCCTCTTCCCAGTCTCTCCCCTCTCTTCCCAGTATCTCTCCCTCTCTCTCGCTCTTTTTCTGCACTTGTGTTTTTTCATCAGGATTGTGAAAGAGAGAAGAGCTGATTGGGTCCTGGGGGACCTGGTCTGAGTGTGTGTGTGAGAATGTGTCTATGCAAACGTGTGTGTGGCGTGTGTGTGTGGCGTGTGTGTAGCATGTGCGTGTGGCGTGTGTGTGTGGTGTGTGCATGTTCGAGGTGTGTCTGCTGTAATGTAGGGGATATGTGCTGACTTAATCAAAAGGGGGTGGAAACACATTTGGATGCCATTGATCACAGTCAGAGTCAGTTGTCTTAAACGGAGGGAGGAGGGAGGGAGACAAAAGAGACGGGGCAGATGGAGAGAGAGAGAGAGACAGCGAGAGAGCTGCAGTGTGAGCAGAGGCTGGTTCCATCTGGGGCGTGGTGGTGGTGGTGGTGGATCTCATCTTATCCAGCCTGCAATCTGCAGAAACCCTGACCATGCAGGGCTGAACAATTCCTCTTTTCCATCTCCTCTCTTCACCCTCCTCTTTTCTTCTCTTCCCCCTCTTGCTGTCCATCAGCAATGTTCGAGAGTGGCTGTGAAAACCCACATGCCAGCTAGACTTAGTGTGTGCGGCACCCTACACATGATGGCAATGTGTAACACAAACTCTCCTCTAATATCATGGCACAATTCTGGGAGATTCTACAAATATACACTGCTCAAAAAAATAAAGGGAACACTTAAACAACACAATGTAACTCCAAGTCAATCACACTTCTGTGAAATCAAACTGTCCACTTAGGAAGCAACACTGATTGACAATACATTTCACATGCTGTTGTGCAAATGGAATAGACAACAGGTGGAAATTATAGGCAATTAGCAAGACACCCCCAATAAAGGACTGGTTTTGCAGGTGGTGACCACAGACCACTTCTCAGTTCCTATGCTTCCTGGCTGATGTTTTGGTCACATTTGAATGCTGACGGTGCTTTCACTCTAGTGGTAGCATGAGACGGAGTCTACAACCCACACAAGTGGCTCAGGTAGTGCAGCTCATCCAGGATGGCACATCAATGCGAGCTGTGGCAAGAAGGTTTGCTGTGTCTGTCAGCGTAGTGTCCAGAGCATGGAGGCGCTACCAGGAGACAGGCCAGTACATCAGGAGACGAGGAGGAGGCCGTAGGAGGGCAACAACCCAGCAGCAGGACTGCTACCTCCGCCTTTGTGCAAGGAGGAGCAGTAGGAGCACTGCCAGAGCCCTGCAAAATGACCTCCAGCAGGCCACAAATGTGCATGTGTCTGCTCAAACGGTCAGAAACAGACTCCATGAGGGTGGTATGAGGGCCCGACGTCCACAGGTGGGGGTTGTGCTTATAGCCCAACACCGTGCAGGACGTTTGGCATTTGCCAGAGAACACCAAGATTGGCAAATTCGCCACCTGCGCCCTGTGCTCTTCACAGATGAAAGCAGGTTCACACTGAGCACGTGACAGAGTCTGGAGACGCTGTGGAGAACGTTCTGCTGCCTGCAACATCCTCCAGCATGACCGGTTTGGCGGTGGGTCAGTCATGGTGTGGGGTGGCATTTCTTTGGGGGGCCGCACAGCCCTCCATGTGCTCGCCAGAGGTAGCCTGACTGCCATTAGGTACCGAGATGAGATCCTCAGACCCCTTGTGAGACCATATGCTGGTGCGGTTGGCCCTGGGTTCCTCCTAATGCAAGACAATGCTAGACCTCATGTGGCTGGAGTGTGTCAGCAGTTCCTGCAAGAGGAAGGCATTGATGCTATGGACTGGCCCGCCCGTTCCCCAGACCTGAATCCAATTGAGCACATCTGGGACATCATGTCTCGCTCCATCCACCAACGCCACGTTGCACCAGACTGTCCAGGAGTTGGTGGATGCTTTAGTCCAGGTCTGGGAGGAGATCCCTCAGGAGACCATCCGCCACCTCATCAGGAGCATGCCCGGGCGTTGTAGGGAGGTCATACAGGCACGTGGAGGCCACACACACTACTGAGCCTCATTTTGACTTGTTTTAAGGACATTACATCAAAGTTGGATCAGCCTGTATTGTGGTTTTCCACTTTAATTTTGAGGGTGACTCCAAATCCAGACCTCCATGGGTTGATAAATTTGATTTCCATTGATAGTTTTTGTGTGATTTTGTTGTCAGCACATTCAACTATGTAAAGAAAAAAGTATTTAATAAGATCATTTCATTCATTCAGATCTAGGATGTGTTATTTTAGTGTTCCCTTTATTTTTTTGAGCAGTGTATTGTAGAACACTGAGGGATTCCAGAACTCCGAAGACATTCTAGAAAACCACAGACATTCTAGAACACCAGAGATTCTAGAGATTCAGTGAGAGATGGACAGTGACAAAGAGGGCATGAGCAGTGAGCTCATCTGTCCTCCTCAGAGTTGACAGACAGCCCCTCTCTGTGTTCCAGTGTGTGTGTGTGTTTCTGTGTGTGTTCCAATGCACACAGCGCCATTGTTCCTTTCAGCAGGGTTCAACAGGGCTGGCATGACCTTTGCCCTCTGGGTTGCACTGGTCAGTCCCCGTAATGGGGAGCTCCTGGTACAGGCCTGAGCTTAGGGCTCTTACCTCATCACCACACACACACACACACACACACAGTCAAATACAATAGGCTAGGAGACGGAGAGGCAAGGGACTATGGTGGGGTGAGAGTGACCAAGCAAACAACAACTGGAGAGGAAGGATAGCTAGGACTCTCAACGGACATGAAGTCAGTCAAGTGAGACTATCAGTGGAAGCATTTCAAGCCTCAAGTATGAAACATCCCTCTAAAATGTATATGCCCACTCCATTTAGAAGACGAAGCCTGTTGACTATTGAGAGATGCAGCCCTCGAGATGAGCTACATAAGGTGAAGTGAGTTGTAGCACACTGTAGGTCAGCCACTAGCTAGCCTGACCTAGAAGGAGATATGGAGGGGGAACAGTCAGTGCTGCCAGCTGTAGGTCAGCCACTAGCTAGCCTGACCTAGGAGAGATGGAGGGGGAACAGTCAGTGCTGCCAGCTGTAGGTCAGCCACTAGCTAGCCTGACCTAGGAGAGATGGAGGGGGAACAGTCAGTGCTGCCAGCTGTAGGAAGTAGGACGTGAGCAGGTGGAGAGAGAGGGAGCACTAGGCGCCAGGTGGTCGAGCCAGGCAGGGGAAGAAAGACTACATCTGGCCCAGCTGCCAGCCTCCTTGCTGGGGTCGGTTCTCCTTGCCTCCCCCCCGCCCCCTCCTCCTCGCCTCCCGCTTGCATATCTATAAAAAGGTATGCTAATCTGCCATATTATCTGTACAAAAAATTCTAACACACACAGATGCATACATGTACACAACCTAAAGATGGGGAGGATAGGGGGAAGATTAAAGAGGAGCACCTCGCATATCTTATCATCTCCTGCTGTCTGCCTGCCTGACACACACGATGGTGGGTTTACCGAAAAGAGAATTCCCCTGCATGAAGAGAGAGAGAGAAAGCGAGAGAAAGACAGACAAGGGGGGTAGAAAGAGAGGGAGGTAGAGAGAGAGAGAGAGGGAGGAGGTATAGATGGCAGAAGGTGTATAAATAACTATATTAAGAGTATACAGTTCCATCTCTTATTTCCCTTCTCCCTTTGTGTCTCCTCCGTGACTCTCCCGTCTTTCTCCGTTTTAGATTACCCTGTTTCTGTTCTCATGGCGACCAAGGCATGACCATGATCGAGTTTAGAACCACGTCGGCGTCGAGGGGATTCTACAATTCCTCCACAACACAATGGGAATTGGTATGTCTGTGTAGAAAGATGTAATATTTCATAATTCCTTTTATTCCAAAACCATAATTCCACCACTGAACCACAGGCTCTGGTGAAATTATTTGCTTGAGGCGCATCCTCTATTTTCAGTTCCGATCCATCAAAAGGAGGTGTGTGTGTGTGTGTGTGTACACAAAGGAAACTAGAGCCTGGAGCTGCAGAGAAAGAAGCCAAACCATCCTGAAATGCAGTCATACGGTTTTGCACTGCCTTCCTAACAATCCAACTGAATCATGTGCATTCAAATCTAATGACGCAGACGATGTGAATAAAGCAAGATTGCTGCCGACTTGACGTTAGGCCAAACCAAGAGAAACCATGCCTGATCTAGGATCAGTTTCCCATTTCAGATCATAGTCAATAAGGTTATATTGACAAAAGGGGACCTGATTCTAGCTCAGCACTCCAACTCTCAGCTGCTTTGTGAATATGGGCTCAGCCACCCAGGTTCCTGGCTCACTCTTGGTAGAGTATTCTCTCCAATCTCCCTCATTCCCTCTCTCTCTCTCTCTCTCTCCCCCATTCTCTGTCGTCTGTGTCTCTCACACCTCTCCATTTCCTCTCCTCTCGACTACTGTAGAGTCCTGTGGTAGTCTGTTCCATGGTCGTGTGAATCCAGAGCTGCCGCGCCAGCCAGCCAGCCAGCCAGCCAGCCAGGGTGGGTACGAAGGTAGACAGTCTTCCATGCTCTCTTTCTCTCCCCCTCCCTCCCTCTGGAGTTGTGTGATTCCTACTAGCCTTGTGGACTCCCTCGCGCTCTCCTTCGTTCTCCCTTTAGGACGACTCTTGGTCTGTAGTCTGTTCCATGGTCGTGTGAATCCAGCCTAGACGAGCTGCCGAGCGAGAGAGAGAGAGAGGACAGGGAGAGGGAGAGGAAGAGGGAGAGAGAGCGTGCCAGGGGAGGGGAGAAAGGTACACAACAAGCCGGCAGACATGGCCAAAGGACCCAGCCAGGCTAAAAATACCCTGTAGATGACAGGAGCGCTAAAATGTTCCATACACATAGAGCTCCTAGACACACACACACCTTTTATTCGGAGTCCACTACACAGAAACTCTTGCAAACACATGCACACACTTGACTCAACTACAGAGCACTATCCTTTTTCCGACCTGTTTGAAAGAGTTTTCCACTGTCTCGAGGGTCCAGCACTAGGCTGCTCACTAAAAGCTGGCTCCACAGTGAACCAGACTGTCAGCTGGCTCCACAGTGAACCCGACTGTCAGCTGGCTCCACAGTGAACCCGACTGTCAGCTGGCTCCACAGTGAACCCGACTGTCAGCTGGCTCCACAGTGAACCAGACTGTCAGCTGGCTCCACAGTGAACCAGACTGTCAGCTGGCTCCACAGTGAACCAGACTGTCAGCTGGCTCCACAGTGAACCAGACTGTCAGCTGGCTCCACAGTGAACCCGACTGTCAGCTGGCTCCACAGTGAACCAGACTGTCAGCTGGCTCCACAGTGAACCAGACTGTCAGCTGGCTCCACAGTGAACCCGACTGTCAGCTGGCTCCACAGTGAACCCGACTGTCAGCTGGCTCCACAGTGAACCCGACTGTCAGCTGGCTCCACAGTGAACCAGACTGTCAGCTGGCTCCACAGTGAACCCGACTGTCAGCTGGCTCCACAGTGAACCCGACTGTCAGCTGGCTCCACAGTGAACCCGACTGTCAGCTGGCTCCACAGTGAACCCGACTGTCAGCTGGCTCCACAGTGAACCAGACTGTCAGCTGGCTCCACAGTGAACCAGACTGTCAGCTGGCTCCACAGTGAACCAGACTGTCAGCTGGCTCCACAGTGAACCCGACTGTCAGCTGGCTCCACAGTGAACCAGACTGTCAGCTGGCTCCACAGTGAACCAGACTGTCAGCTGGCTCCACAGTGAACCAGACTGTCAGCTGGCTCCACAGTGAACCCGACTGTCAGCTGGCTCCACAGTGAACCCGACTGTCAGCTGGCTCCACAGTGAACCCGACTGTCAGCTGGCTCCACAGTGAACCAGACTGTCAGCTGGCTCCACAGTGAACCAGACTGTCAGCTGGCTCCACAGTGAACCAGACTGTCAGCTGGCTCCACAGTGAACCCGACTGTCAGCTGGCTCCACAGTGAACCAGACTGTCAGCTGGCTCCACAGTGAACCAGACTGTCAGCTGGCTCCACAGTGAACCCGACTGTCAGCTGTTACCCTCTTCTGCCCTGTAACAAAGTGTCGCAATAGCCACACACACACAATACTACGCAACCCGTTTCCTTTGTCGATGATAAGCTGCATTAGTAGTGGACTAGAGCTAGCCTGTAGCTGCGTCCAAAATGCCCCCCTTTTCCCTTTAAAGTCCACTACAATATACAAGGAATAGGCTGTCATTTGGGACAGTGTCAAGGTTGAGAAGGGCTGTTCTGGCACCATATCAAGTAGTCATAAGTGACATGCAGTGAGACAACAAAATGGCTTTAAAAAACAGTCACATCGCATTGTTGGTCGGACGGACAGACATCTTAAATGAGTGTGTTGACATTCTGACATGCAAACAGTATGTGAGAGGTAGGTCTAGGCTTTTATTCAAGCCTGACGAAGACCTAGGCTACAGTGGGCAAACATGGTTGTATTATTTACCCATTGTGGTGTGTCTAAGGTGACTTCCCCTCTCATATTCTGCTTTATATGGGATGTAGCTGAATTACACTGAATTAGCCCTATGAACGACTCATACGTCTATTCTACAACGCCTGGAAATCTGCCCCCTTTACTCTCTGTACCCAACGCACTAGAAGACCAGTTCTTAAAGCCTTTAGCCGTATCCTTATTCTAGTCCTCCTCTGTTCCTCTGGTGATGTAGAGGCTAACCCAGGCCCTGCAGCCCCCAGTATCACTCCTACTCCCCAAGAGCTATCATTTGTTGACTTCTGTAACCGTAAAAGCATAGTTTTTTTGCATGTTAACATTAGAAGCCTCCTCCCTAAGTTTGAGTTATTCACTGCGTTAGCACACTCCGCCAACCCTGATGTTCTAGCAGTGTCTGAATCCTGGCTTAGGAAGGCCACCAAAAATTCAGAAATGTCCATCCCCAACTACAACATTTTCCATCTAGATAGAACTGCCAAAGGGGGTGGAGTTGCAATCTACTGTAGAGATAGCCTGAAGAGCTCTATCATACTATCCAGGTCTGTGCCCAAACAGTTTGAGCTACTACTGCTAAAAATCCACCTTTCCAGAAATAAGTCTCTCACTGTTGCCGCTTGCTACAGACCCCCCTCAGCCCCCAGCTGTGCCCTGGAAACCATATGTGAATTGATTGCCCCCCATCTATCCTCAGAGTTCGTACTGCTTGGTGACCTAAACTGGGATATGCTTAACACCCCGGCCATCCTACAATCCAAACTAGATGCCCTCAATCTCACACAAATTATCAAGGAACCTACCAGGTACAACCCTAAATCTGTAAACATGGGCACCCTTATAGATATCATCCTGACTAATTTACCCTCTAAATACACCTCCGATGTCTTCAACCAGGATCTCAGCGATCACTGCCTTATTGCCTGCGTCCGTAATGGGTCCGCGGTCAAACGACCACCCCTCATCACTGTCAAAAGCTCTCTAAAACCCTTTAGCGAGCAGGCCTTCCTAATTGACCTGGCCCAGGTATCCTGGATGGATATCGATCTCATTCCGTCAGTAGAGGATGCCTGGTTGTTCTTTAAAAGTGTTTTCCTCTCAATCTTAAATAAGCATGCCCCATTCAAAAAATTCAGAACTAAGAACAGATATAGCCCCTGGTTCTCCTCAGACTTGACTGCCCTTGACCAGCACAAAAACATCCTGTGGAGTACTGCATTAGCATCGAATAGCCCCCACGATATGCAACTTTTCAGGGAAGTTAGGAACCAATATACACAAGCAGTTAGGAAAGCAAAGGCTAGCTTTTTCAAACAGAAATGTGCATCCTGTAGCACTAACTCCAAAAAGTTTTGGTACACTGTAAAGTCCATGGAGAATAAGAGCACCTCCTCCCAGCTGCCCACTGCACTGAGGCTAGGAAACACTATCACCAACGATAAAAAAAAACATCGAGAATTTCAACAAGCATTTTGCTACGGCTGGCCATGCTTTCCACCTGGCTACCACTACCCCAGTCACCAGCTCTGCACCCTCCGCTGCAACTTGCCCATGCCCCCATGCCCCCCCCGCTTCTCCTTCACACAAATTCAGACAGCTGATGTTCTGAAAGAGCTGCAAAATCTGGACCCCTACAAATCATCTGGGCTAGACAATCTGGACCCTTTCTTTTTTAAATTAGCCGCCAAAATTGTCGCAACCCCTATTACTAGCCTGTTCAACCTCTCTTTCATAACGTCTGAGATCCCCAGAGATTGGAAAGCTGCCACGGTCATCCCCCTCTTCAAAGGGGGTGACACTCTAGATCCAAACTCTTACAGACCTATATCCATCCTGCCCTGCCTTTCGAAAGTTTTTGAAAGCCAAGTTAACAAACAGATCACCGACCATTTCGAATCACACCGTACCTTCTCCGCTATGCAATCCGGTTTCCGAGCTGGTCATGGGTGCACCTCAGTCACGCTCAAGGTCCTAAACGATATTATAACCGCGATCGATAATAGACAGTACTGTGCAGCCGTCTTCATCGACCTGGCCAAGGCTTTTGACTCTGTCAACCACAGCATTCTTATTGGCAGACTAAATAGCCTTGGTTTCTCAAATGACTGCCTCGCCTGGTTCACCAACTACTTCTCAGATAGAGTTCAATAAGTCAAATCGGAGGGCCTGTTGTCTGGACCTATGGCAGTCTATGGGGGTGCCACAGGGTTCAATTCTTGGGCCGACTCTTTTCTCGGTGTATATCAATGATGTCTTGCTGCTGGTGATTCTCAGATCCACCTCTATGCAGACGACACCATTTTGTATACATCTGGCCCTTCATTCGACACTGTGTTAACAAACCTCCAAACGAGCTTCAACGCCATACAACACTCCTTCCGTAGCCTCCAACTGCTCTTAAACACTAGTAAAACTAAATGCATGCTCTTCAATCGAACGCTGCTGGCACCCGCCCACCCGACTAGAATCACTACTCTCGACGGGTCTGACCTAGAGCATGTGGACAACTACAAATACCTAGGTGTCTGGTTAGACTGTAAACTCTCCTTCCAGACTCACATTAAGCATCTCCAATCCAGAGTTAAATCCAGAATCGGCTTCCCATTTTGCAACAAAGCCTCCTTTACTCATGCTGCCAAACATGCCCTCGTTAAAAACTGACTATCCTACGGATCCTTGACTTCGGCGATGTTATTTACAAAATAGCCTCCAACACTCTACTCAGCAAATTGGATGTAGTCTATCACAGTGCCATCCGTTTTGTCACCAAAGCCCCATATACTACCCACCACTGTGACCTGTACGCTCTTGTTGGCTGGTCCTCACTACATATTCTTCACCAAACCCACTGGCTCCAGGCCATCTATAAATCATTGCTAGGCAAATCCCTGCCTTATCTTAGCTCATTGGTCACCATAGCAACACCCACCCGTAGTATGCGCTCCAGCAGGTATATCTCACTGGTCATCCCCAAAGCCAACACCTCCTTTGGCCGCCATTCCTTCCAGTTCTCTGCTGCCAATGACTGGAACGAACTGCAAAAATCTCTGAAGCTGGAGACTCTTATCTCCCTCACTAACTTTAAGCATCAGTTGTCAGAGCACCTTACCGATCACTGCACCTGTACACAGCCCATCTGAAATTAGCCCACCCAACTACCTCATCCCCATATAGTTATGTATTTTGCTCATTTGCACCCCAGTATCTCTATTTGCACATCATCTCTTGCACATCTATCATTCCAGTGTTAATACTAATTGTAATTATTTTGCACTATGGCCTATTTATTGCCTTACCTCAATAACTTGCTACATTTGCACACAGTGTATATATATTTTATGTTGTATTTTTGACTTTATGTTTTGTTTTACCCCATATGTAACTCTGTGTTGTTGTTTTTAATCGCACTGTTTTGCTTTATCTTGGCCAGGTCGCAGTTGTAAATGATAACTTGTTCTCAACTGGCTTACCTGGTTAAATAAAAAAATTAAAATGAGAACCTGTTCTCAACTGGCTTACCTGGTTAAATAAAAAAATTAAACAATACCATTACTCAGTGAAAAGGGGCAGAACTAGGCTCTGTCTGGAACTCCTGTAGCTTGAACCAACTGGTTGCTCTGTTCTGTGACTCTTGGCAGTTGGCCGCCATGACAACAGCACGGAAGTATTAGGAAAGGATTGGGCTTAAATGTTACAACTTCCACAAAATAACCATGACAACTAGGCCTCACGCAATGCAAGGCTGTGTAGGCATAGTGGCAGACACAGGTCTCAGAACAAACTGGTTGATAGCATCAAGGCATCTCTCTCCCTTACAACATGCAAATAGCTGAGCAATTCATCTCCCCTATCAGAGGGGTATATTACAAAGCAGGATCAATGAGTTAGCCAGCTAACTTTGAAAAGCAACCCAAAATAACTATGGATTTTCTGGTTCATTAAAAAAGCTAAACTTAGATATGCGTTATGGTTTGTTGAATCAATTACACCATGTCAATTTCAAGATTATCTTTAAAAAATATATATAATACAAATAAACAAAATAATATTTAAGCGTTAGCTGGCTAACTCCTGGATCCTGCTTTGTAGTATACCCATCAGGTAGGACCTTTCTTTCAATGGGAGTCCACAGTAGGCCTACATCTTGGAATTGTTGCTGCTATATTAGCCTAATTCCTGTTTATTTAGGCATATTCATTTAACTGGAACCATATCCGCTAGGCTTTCCTTTTACAACAGCTAGGCTATGTCATCTCTGCACCCAGAACCAAATTTCCCGCTACTTGAATTAACATAAAAGTTAACATCCATCACGATAGACTAGCCTAAAAAAGCCTAACAAATCACAAACACTAGTTCACCAGTTCCAGTTAGAACCAATGGTGTATATATAAATCATTGGCTATAACCATGACAACAGATAAGCCTACTTTAAATGGAGGAGGGAACCAGCATCATCTCTAGGAGCCCAGCCAGGAGTAATTGAGGGGGACAGTCCCAATCATAAGACTAAATGGCTTCAAAACACCATACATTTTCTCCAACGATGCGTGAATGTCAGGCTGGGCTGATAGGGGCTGCTGCCTGCTGCAGTGTGGGGACACCAGTTATGATAAAACACCAGTTATGATACAATACCGTGATATGGACACAAGCTATTGGTACTAACTAAGCATTGTAACAGTTCCAAATAGATATCCACTGTAGCTTGTATAGCTGTTGCAGAGTAGCTTACCTCTGAGTGGCCCCCCCGTGTAGCTTAGTTGGTAGAGCATGGCGCTTGCAACGACAGGGTTGTGGGTTCGTTTCCCAAGGGGGGCCAGTATGAAAAATGTATGCACTCACTAACTGTAAGTCGCTCTGGATAAGAGCGTCTGCTAAATGACTAAAATGTCAAATGTAGGTTGGCACTGGGGACACCAGAAATGATACAGCACCCGTTATGATACAACACCATTCAGTGATTCCTCCCGAAACCAGGACAAAAAAACATATCATGATGTAATCCATAGAACGGCTCTTGAGAGGTAGAATTGTTGGCACATATTTGACATTTATATCTAAAAGCATAATTGAGAAATAATTTATGAAAGTTGACATATTTATTACATTTTGGTCTTAGCCAGGCCTCCTTTAAAACTCCATGTTTCATATGTCACAACACCATAATGCAATCCTATGCATTGTAACAGCTGAGTAGTGTAGAGACACCAGCTATGATATAGCCCTAGTTATGACAACACCATAATGAAATCCTAAGCATTGTAACAGCTGAGTAGTGTAGAGACACCAGCTATGATATAGCCCTAGTTATGACAACACCATAATGAAATCCTAAGCATTGTAACAGCTGAGTAGTGTAGAGACACCAGCTATGATATAGCCCTAGTTATGACAACACCATAATGAAATCCTAAGCATTGTAACAGCTGAGTAGTGTAGAGACACCAGCTATGATATAGCCCTAGTTATGACAACACCATAATGAAATCCTAAGCATTGTAACAGCTGAGTAGTGTAGAGACACCAGCTATGATATAGCCCTAGTTATGACAACACCATAATGAAATCCTAAGCATTGTAACAACTGCAGAGCAGATGTATCCTCCTCCGCTTCATGTATTGTCTCCGATCTAGTCTTGACTCATTATCTCATTCAGACTGTGACACATGAACTCGGCTTTCATCAACGCCGCTTCCTCAATGACCTTCAGTCTCTTCACATAGACAGTGGTGACATTGACAGTAACCAATAATGGCCACTGCAAAATAAATAGGCATCAAGTTCTCATTACAACTTTATTGTCCCGGGAGAAAATTGGTTTTGCAGCAAAATGCCATACATGTCACATGAATTCCGTCGGTGAGGGTGTTCAAAAAGAATGGAACGGCCATCATACTGCGGGGACCAGGAACGGCAGCATGGTGAAAAAGGCACAATGACGTCAGTCAACTGGACCTTGGAAAGCAGTATTTTATTTTATTTTACCTTTATTTAACTAGGCGAGTCAGTTAAGAACAACACTGGCCAAACCCGGACGACGCTGGGCCAATTGTGCGCCGCCCTATGGGACTCCCAATCACGGCCGGTTGTGATACAGCCTGGAATCGAACCAGGGGGGTCTGTATTGAAGCCTCAAGCACTAAGATGCAGTGCCTTAGACCGCTGCGCCACTCGGCAGCACTACTCATGATCATCATATTAACAAATTCATGACCAGTATCCACTGTCCAGACAGAGACAGTAGGGGGATGCAATATCCACACAAATTCACTGGCAAGGTCTGCTAGTCTACGGTCTGCTTGCTACAATGTCATTCTAGCTAGGGAAGTGGCTACAGTGTGATTGAATTCAACAATGTAGCGAGCTAGCTACAGTACCGGTATGTTTGGTTTTGATAGCCAGTATGTTTGGTTTTGATCGAAGCACTATGCACACAGGCTTAGCCCAAGATGTACTCTTAAGGAGCCACCATTACTCCTTAAGGTCCAAGGACTCCATCTAAATGTGAATCGATTGTCAATTGCAATACGGTTCTAGAAACATAAAGCCCTGTACTTTCATGTCACACTAAAATAACTTCATAATTGCAAAATATACATTTACTGTACACTATTTTAACCGGCTTTATCACAGTTGCAGCCGACAGGATTTCTCAGTGACAACACCTTTCTGGCGGCTTTTGTTACACAGTCTTATTCTGTTACACACAGGTGTTTGGAGCATGCTAGATATCTAATTGACACAGGTGGTCCCTCGGTCTTCTGTAAACATGCGCTGTAACATGGAGATATGGCCGTGTGGGAACACTAATCCTAAAAAGGTGTATATCAATTTACATTATTTAGCAGACGCTCTTATCCAGAGCGACTTACAAATTTGAACCTTTCATTTTATTTTTCATGATTTATCGCTGATCTGAAAGATAAGGTCCTTATGCTTCCAAAACCGTACCGCAAGAGATGAGTGTTAATGTTCAGACCAAGCGTCAGGGCTCTTAACAAAACTCCCTCCATACAGAAGACGCTTCTTCCAAACGCTTATGTGTAATGGAACTGAGAGTCATGATCAACGGCAGACCGACAGCAGACAGATCAGAAACATGAGGATTGACAGTTGACAGACAGCCTCCCCCTCCTACACACACACACAAATACTCACAATCAAGGTGTTTCTTCTTGGGGCCGCTGACTTCGTGCGTCGTGGCTTTGCACACGGCTTTACTGATAGCAGACCCGGTCATGCTGTGCTGTGCCGCTGCGAAGCGATCCGTTATAGACTGTCCTGACATTGTGTTTCACTGTTTCGCTACAAAACCCACAATAATTAGCTAGATGATAAACACATACACACAATGTCCACTGATTGGATATTAGCTGACGTGCGTAACACCAGTTATGACAAGAGTGTGGAGGTTTCAGGCCACGTCAATCGGTTCCGTGAAAAAATAAGAAGTGGTATGACGTCCTAGCCCAGTATCGTTGAAAAATGTCAGGCTAATTTTAGGTATTTGTTGCAACCGCAAACCTGGGGGTTTAGCTACCAGCTGGCTGGCAAAAAAAAACCGGACACACAATATTTGATTGGCTTGAATAGGCAAATCAGTGAACAATTATCTAGCTAGTTAACGTTAGCTATAATTAACAAGGTATTCTGTATAGTAAAAAAAAACGTTGACAATTGACATTAACAAGTGAACTAGCTTGTGTTAGCTAATATTTCCGTTGCTGCATTCGAACCAGGAAAGAGTCCCACTGTACAATTTGTAAACAGAAATGTCAGCTCGCTGGCTACATATAAACATCGCTAGCTAGCTGGATACCTACTGTCAATTAACAAGACCAGAGCTCACTGGCGAGCTAGCTATGTGCCCAGACTTATGATCACAGTTTAGCCAAGCTAGCTAACAGTTACTAGCTAACGTTCGCTAAAATAAAATCCTTCTTCCGAGCTCTTGACTTCAACTTCCACTGACGTTTTGTGTGTTTAGGCTACCTCGAACAGACCAGTCCCTTGGTTTTGAGCGAAACATAACGAACGGAAATGGGCAAAATTAAACTGTCAAGCTTGCCAACTTGTCTTGCGCTTCAGGCTAGTGGTAGACGGATACAAGACAGCAGCCAGTTGGCTAGCCTTCCTGCTAACACAACACTAGCTAGCTACCTAGTATACGGTTCGGGTTCTGTCTCAACCCTGCTTCCTTCGAGGAACAACTGAATTTAACGTATTTAGTCCGATATATCCATGAAATTGGCAACAACAAAAATCTCAGTAACCGCTGAGCCTTGACATCCAACTCATATCGTCGTCTTTTTTATTATTCAGCTTTTCTTGAATGTGTAGGGGCTTTGCTCAGCTCGCTGCCTGCCTACTACCGCGGACAAAATGGCAGCGTAGAAATCAGCTGATCTGAGAAGTAGTTCATTGGATGCGACTAGGAGTGTGTCGGACATTTAAGGTAGAAATGTGACGATAGTCATGGCATGTCTAACACAGATACATAAATAAAAACGTTGTTTTATTGGTTAAAAAACCCCACAGCCATTTACAATGTTGTTATTGAACAGTCCCGTGTAGCTCAGTTGGTAGAGCATGGCGTTTGCAACGTCTGGGTTGTGGGTTCGATTCCCACGGGGGGCCAGTATGGAATAAAAAATGTATGCACACACTAACTGGAAGTCGCTCTGGATAAGATCTTCTGCTAAATGACTAAAATGTAAGATAATTTATCCGCTGTAAATGTGATTTTAACAGTGTAATATTTACACATTTAAGGTCGTATTGAATTATTTCTCAAACTCAGTGTCCTTGATTGACTCTCCCGCTCCGAGTATGGAACATTCTGTGTCTAAAAATCCTGAGAAGGACAATGATGTGCATTATTATTAGCCTGCCTGCCATATGTATGACGTGCGCACAAAATATATGACAACGCTAGAGGTAATTTCCCCCGGTGGTATTTCACAGTGGATGCAATAAATTAGGCGATAGCCTATAATAGATGTTTTCCTATAATGAAACACATTCTGTTCCTGCCATAGGCTACTTCACCACTGAATGCGTAGGTCTATTTATACTGTATGATGATCATTAATATAAAGCTACTGTTTATTTTTGCCTGACTGAATATCAGGGGATGTAGGGTTTATACAGTGGGATTATGTTTTGCCTTATCAGACCCCCTCTTACTTTTACAAAGCCCTGGTTAAGAGTTCAAAGTCCTGATGATGATGATGATGATGATACAGAAACCAGTGCTTCAGAATGAATCTAAAAGCTTTTGCTAATCCCCCACAAACACACACGCATGGACGCAAACACACACTGTAAAACAGCATAGAGGTGTGCAGCAGATAAATCATTTTCCAGGAAGTGCATGTATGAAAAACGATGAACCACATTCTGGCTTTGTAGTTAGAGGAAGTGGTGAGGAGGGGTGGTGCAAACAAAGTTCTTAATCTGTGGGGAAAGTCACGTAGGTTCGACTTCAGAGTACAGACAATATTATGTGCACACACACACATTAGTCCTCATACACATTAATAATTATAATTTTCATTTCAAATGAACCCATGTGGTTAATTGTTTCCGTTCCTGTGTGGCTCAGTTGGTAGATGATGGTGCTTGTAACACCCGGGTTGTGGGTTCGATTCTCACCGTAGACCAGTATGAAAAATAACTAAGTATGAAAATGTAAGTCCCAGAGCGTCTGCTAAATTACTAAAATGTCAAAAAATATTGAATGTGATTATTTATAGTAGTAAAATAAAAGGCCATATCACCAGTTGGTAATGTTTACCAGTATTTACATAACATATATTTAAAAACTGTGTTGGTTTCATGAGCTGAAATAAAAGATCCCAGAAATATTACATATGCACAAAAAGCATATTTCTCTCAAATTTCGTGCACAAATTTGTTTACATCCCTGTTAGTGAGCATTTCTCATTTGCCAAGATAATCCATCCACCTGACAGGTGTGGCATATCAAGAAGCTGATTAAACAGCATGATCATTACACAGGTGCACCTTGTGCTGGGGCCAAAAAAAGGCCACTCTAAAATTTGCAGTTTTGTCACACAACACAACAGATGTCTCAGGTTCTGAGGGAGCGTGCAATTGGCATGCTGACTGCAGGAATGTCCACCAGAGCTTTTGCCAGAGAATTGAATGTGCATTTCTCTACTAATCCTCCTCCAATGTTGTTTTAGAGAATTTGGCAGTACGTCCAACCGGCCTCACAACCGCAGACCACGTGTAACCATGCCAGCCCAGGACCTCCACATGAGGCTTCTTCACCTGCGGGATCGTCTGAGACCAGCCACCCGGACAGCTGATGAAACTGAGGAGTATTTCTGTTTGTAATAAAGCCCTTTTGTGGGGAAAAACTCATTCTGATTGGCTGGGCCTGGCTCCTGTGTGGGTGGGCCTATACCCTCCCAGGCCCACCCATGGCTGTGCCCCTGCCCAGTCATGTGAAATCCATAGATTAGGGCCTAATTAATTTATTTCAATTTACTGATTTCATTATATGAACTGTAACTCAGTAAAATCGTTGAAATTGTTGCATGTTGCGTTTATATTTTGTTCAGTATACATTATAGACGTTTACATTCATCCAATAGAAAAATGTATCGAACAAATGTTGAATGTTCCTTCCTCTTCCTCGTTCGACGTTCCAAAGTTCTATTCTATTCCAAAACTCCATTCTCTCCAAAACAGTTGGAGGACACCGCCATCTAGCGGCACGAGGGTAGTTATTTCCATGGCAACTAGACGTGAACCAGTAGCCCATGGCAACAAGCAGCAGCAGCAGTCGGCTTCAGTCCTATTCAACTAAAATGAGTCTTCATAGGTACTAGCTGCTTGTCACGTCTGAATAACCCAATTATGTTATTCTGTTATATGTCAACAATATGAACATAATGGCACTTGATTGACACACTATTAAAGATAATTAGGCATCTGACATATTAACACTTGAAAATTCCCATTAAATAGTTATTTAATTGAAGTGTCAAAAGCAGTCTGTCATAACATCAGAGTGCCAACCTTGATTATCACACCGCTAATGCATCCTCATGAATAGGCATACTCATGAACCCTCTGGTAGCTTACTTAAGGTCTGCCTCAATAGATCTATTCAGGAAGATGGGCGCTACAGATGTAGGATCTTAATTTGACCTATATTGTTACAGCAAAATAATCCTGCAGCAACAGGATTTGAACATTTAATCCATAATGTTGCTTGATCGGCAGTTAGGCTATTAGCTGTCCAAAAGTAGGCTACATGAAAAGTGAAATACTGTTAATATAACTGTGTGTTAGTGAGGGGTTTTCAATGAATTTATGTAAATCGCAGAGCTCATCTGCATTTCCTGCGGTGCAGTTAAATTCTCAGCAAGAAAAGAGTGAAAAGAGACAACTAAATAAGTTGTGGCTTTTAAACCCCCAAAAAAAAAAAAAAAAAAAAAAAACGAGCACCCTTTCGATACCATTTATATATTCTTCACAGAAGCAAAGACGCACTCCCTATTTTCAGTTTTCTTGATGCCTTTATTTGTCTAGGAAGGAGGGACACCAAATGTCACAATGTCCATGTAATTACAGGACACCGGACAGAGCCTCCGACTCAGGGCCAATCACTCTGGGCTGGCAGCAGCCGACGCAGACATACTGCAGCACACACAGGTAGACACTCGCAGATATTCCCACGGTTAAAGCCAGGAGTAGGAGACTGAGGTAGAACTGGGTAGGAAGATGTAGAGATCTGGGTCAGGGGGAGTGAGCTGTCGTCGCTGCTGTCGAGGATTGGGGGAGGAAGGTCTATGTTTTTTGTTGGAAGAGAGAGAAAAGGGGGGATGGTGGGAGAGAGAGAGAGAGAGAGAGCAAGAGAGAGAGAGAGAGAGAGAGAGAGAGCTAGAGAGAGAGAGAGCGAGAGAGAGAGCGTCACTCTCAACATCTCCCTGCGACTGGTCTGTGAGTTTCAGATTAATTTTGTTATCTGTGTAACTAGGATCCTTGTTTGTTAGACATTTACATTTATATTTACATCATATAGCAGACGCTCTTATCCAGAGCGACTTACAAATTGGTGCATTCAACTTATGATAGCCAGTGGGACAACCACTTTTTTTATGGGGGGGGTATAAGGATTACTTTATACTATTCCAGGTATTCCTTAAAAAGGGAGGGTTTCAAGTGGCTTTGTGGGGGAGCTTATTCCACCATTGGGGTGCCAGAGCAGCGAATCCAAGAGTGAGCAGCGCCGGAGATGCCCAACTCAGAGAGGGTGGAGAGGAGGATCTGATGGTTCACAGTATCAAAGGCAGCGGATAGGTCTAGAATGATAAGAGCAGAGGAGAGAGAGAGTTAGCTTTAGCAGTGCGGAGATCCTCCATGACATAGAAAAGAGCAGTCTCAGTTGAATGACCAGTCTTGAAACCTGACTGGTTTGGATCAAGAAGGTCATTCTGAGAGAGATAGCAGGAGAGTTGGCTAGAGACGGCACGCTCAAGAGTTTTGGAGAGAAAAGAAAGAAGGGATACTGGTCTGTAGTTGTTGACATCGGAGGGATCGAGTGTAGGTTTTTTGAGGAGGGGTGCAACTCTCGCTCTCTTGAAGACGGAAGGGACATGGCCAGTGGTCAAGGATGAGTTGATGAGCGAGGTGAGGTAAGGGAGAAGGTCTCCGGAAATGGTCTGGAGAAGAGAGGAGGGGATAGGTTCAAGCGGGCAGGTTGTTGGGCGGCCGGCCGTCACAAGTCGCAAGATTTCATCTGGAGAGAGAGGGGAGAAAGAAGTCAAAGCATAGGGTAGGGCAGTGTGAGCAGGACCAGCGGTGTCATATGACTTGATAAATGAGGATCGGATGTCGTCAACCTTCTTTTCAAAATGGTTGACAAAGTCATCCACAGAGAGGGAGGAGGGAGGGGGAGGAGGAGGAGGATTCAGCAGGGAGGAGAAGGTGGCAAAGAGCTTCCTAGGGTTAGAGGCAGAGGCTTGAAATTTAGAGTGGTAGAAAGTGGCTTTAGCAGCGGAAACAGAGGAAGGGAATGTAGAGAGGAGGGAGTGAAAAGATGACAGGTCCGCAGGGAGTCTAGTTTTCCTCCATTTCCGCTCGGCTGCCCAGAGCCCTCTTCTGTGAGCTCCCAATAAGTCGTCAAGCCACGGAGCAGGAGGGGAGGACCGAGCCGGCCGGGAGGATAGGGGACATAGAGAGTCAAAGGATGCAGAAAGGGAGGAGAGGAGGGTTAAGGAGGCAGAATCAGGAGATCGGAGGGAAGAGATGATAGGATGGAAGAGGAGAGAGTAGCGGGAGAGAGAGAGCGAAGGTTGCGACGGCACATTACCATCTGAGTAGGGGCAGAGTGATTAGTGTTGGAGGAGAGCGAGAGAGAAAAGGATACAAAGTAGTGGTCGGAGACTTGGAGGGGAGTTTCAGTGAGATTAGTAGAAGAACAGCATCTAGTAAAGATGAGGTCAAGCGTATTGCCTGCCTTGTGAGTAGGGGGGGACGGTGAAGGGTGAGGTCAAAAGAGGAAAGGAGTGGAAAGAAGGAGGCAGAGAGAAATGAGTCAAAGGCAGACGTAGGGAGGTTAAAGTCACCCAGAACTGTGAGGGGTGAGCCATCCTCAGGAAATGAACTTATCAAGGCGTCAAGCTCATTGATGAACTCTCCAAGGGAACCTGGAGGGCGATAAATGACAAGGATGTTAAGCTTGAATGGGCTAGTGACTGTGACAGCATGGAATTCAAATGAGGAGATAGACAGATGGGTCAGGGGATAAAGAGAGAATGTCCATTTGGGAGAGATGACGATTCCTGTGCCACCGCCGCGCTGACCAGATGCTCTCGGGTATGCGAGAACACATGGTTAGACGAGGAAAGAGCAGTAGGAGTAGCAGTGTTTTCTGTGGTAATCCATGTTTCCGTCAGCGCCAAGAAGTCGAGGGACTGGAGGGTAGCATAGGCTGAGATGAACTCTGCCTTGTTGGCCGCAGAACGGCAGTTCCAGAGGCTGCCAGAGACCTGGAACTCCACATGGGTCGTGCGCGCAGGGACCACCAGATTAGAGTGGCAACAGCCACGTGGTGTGAAGTGTTTGTATGGCCTGTGCAGAGAGGAGAGAACAGGGATAGACAGACACATAGTTGACAGGCTACAATAATGGAAAGGAGATCGGAATGAAATGAACTAAACATCTGGGAAAGCGAGAGAGCGGGGCCTCCCTCACTTACGTTTCACTGAAACACTAAAATATAACTCTCCCAACTTCCACTTTAGAAATTATAATTGTTGTAAACTACAGCGGTTCAATGTTTTCTAGGAATAGACTCTAACTTAGTTTTTTCAGCTAGCTAACTTGGTACAGTATTCTTCCGTGAAAACCGTCCAGGGCACCGAATCCTATGACGCCAAAGCCAACTAGCATGCCAGCCTCCAATAACACGGTTTAGCACCAATACTCGGTTAAAACAAACCACCAGTGTGTTAACACGCCAAGCAGATCATTTGTGTCCATGTCTAACGTTGTGTAAAGTTTTGGGTTAGTTTTGACAGTTTAAGTGAGTACGTCGTCAACTTATTCAGCCAGTTAGTTAGCTAGAATAGTTAGCATATAGCTAGCCATTGCTCTCTGCCAACAAACTAACCCCTCCTCCCACGGCACGAACACACAGAGAGCCAAGCTAACGTTAACTAGTACCCATGTCCCGAATTCCCTTGAACGACTCTGGTTACCAGTATGTAAAAACAAAACAAAAATAAATGTAGGTTATAACTTACCCTTAGTAGCTACTGTTAGCCAGTTAAGTGCAAAGCTAGCCACTGAATCGATTCAGCCAGTTCGCGTCTGTCCCAACGGAGAGAAAGCGTCTCCAAATATTAAAGCTAGGTCGTTCCAGTTATTGTTTGGTTAGCTATCCAGGTAGCTACATTTAGAGTACAGTAGCTACTAACTACCTAACGTTAACACTTCAGATAATGAGGTTAGAAAAACAGCTGAATGGTAGGTAGCTAGCTGGCATAATTACAGGTACTCTTAAGCGTGAAATAACATTGGAAACAACAATCCACAGTTGCTAATAGTTACCAGTAGCTACCCGCTAGCTAGCTAGCTTTATTGGTCCAGGTAGTGAGTTAGCTAGCCTCGTGCTTCACCGGGCTCAGCCGGTGACATGTTTAAAGGGTCAACTATAAAGTTGCTACATAAATTTTTTGGACTGTTAAATTAATGATATATAGCCATTGATTCTTGATGACTATAACTTACAATAAATGCCTGATGAGCTTAGTTCAACTGTTATACCCCATCAGAACCAAAAACCTGACTTGAAGTGTCAGGTTTCAGATACCACATTTGAAGTGCAGTTTGAAAAAAGTTGCTAACTAGCGCTAGCGCAATTGCTAACTAGCATTAGCTCAATGACTGGAAGTCTATGGGTATCTGCTAGCATGCCGTTAAAGGCCCTTTGTCTACTTCCCCAGAGTTAGATGAACTTGTGGATACCAGAGAAGTTGCTAACTAGCGCTAGCGCAATTTCTAACTAGCGTTAGCGCAATGACTGGAAGTCTATGGGTATCTGCTAGCATTTACGCTAACGCTAGTTGGCATTGGCTCGCGAAACTACCTCTAACTTCCTTCATTCTGGACACAGAGACATAAAATTGTATCCACGAGTTCATCTGACTCTGGGGAAGTAGATAAAGGGCCTCAGCGTCAAAATCCCAAAGTATCCCATTAATGTCAGAGGGGGTATTCAGATCATTCCCATAAGAGCTAACATGCATAGGGTCATCTGCAGCTATTTGTTATGTGAGCTGAGACTTTGCCAAGTTCACTGGCCAACCACGTGAGAGCAGATTGAGCAGTCGACAGACCTCCCTCAAGTCGCTAGATGCAGGGGCGGGAACTGGGTGAGCAGTGTTGGCAGAGCTCAGTCCACCCGGATAAAGCTCCTGCCAAAGGAGTGGAGCTGCTGCAGGCGATCGGCTGCCAATGCTCCATTCTAGCGGTGCACAGGAGGCCTTGGTGTGGCTCCTGTTGCAGGGTTGGGGCTACCATGGGGGGCAGGAGGGTCCACGGCCTGTCCTGGGGATGGGAGTAGGGAGGGTAATCAAAACTAGCCTGGGAGGGTGGTTGTGGGTGGAATTGGGGAGGGTGGTGCTGAGTGCAATGTGGCTGGCAAAGCTCCAAACTCTCAGCATTTGAGGGCTGATTTTGTGCAAGGAACTTGCAAGAAAGAACATTTTGCAGTTTAAAAGTTAATTTCCTGTCATAAGAAGAAAAAAAAATCATGGCTTATGACATGTTCATATGCTAAAAATATTTACCCCAGATAGCATATGAACATGTTTAGAAAATTAAATGAAAAAAATGTTTAGAATGACAGGAAATTTGCTCTAAAACGGCAATGTTTTCTCTCAGTCTCATGGCAAAATGTGTAAAATAGCATGAGATTAGCTATAGAACTGCAAATGTTTCTCTCTGCCCCATCATAAGGTGACCCCATGTCCCGGATTGTGCATGACTGTCCCACACTTTGGTCCTTTGTCCCGCAACCAAACAACCATGTCTCGCATTTTATCAACTAATTCAAACTGCGAAGAGACCTGGGAATGAGTCACTGTTGGTCTGCCCTCCGAATTGGCTACAACGTTCTGCTGCATAGACCAGGCAAACACCTTACATAGCCTACATACAGTAGTTTAGAGAGTCTAACTAGGCCTCTATGAGGAATGGGAAGTTCAAAATAGGCAGGAGCAAAGAACGTCAACTATTAATGACCTTATCCATGGTAACAGTAGTATTTCCCCCTTATGGAAACTATCCTCTGACAACTATAGGCTAGTCGGCTACGTGAGCACACCCAATGGGATCCTGGAGACTTTTATATATATTTTTTTATTTATTTAACTAGGAAAGTCTGTTGAGAACAAATTCTTATTTACAATGACGGCCTACCCCGGCCAAACCCGGACGACACTGGGCCAATTGTACGCCGCCCTACGGGACTCCCAATCACGGCCGGTTGTGATACAGCCTGGAATCGAACCAGGGTCTGCAGTGATCCCTCTAGCACTGAGATGCAGTGCCTTAGACCACTGCGCCACTCGGGAGACCGGGGGGCTGTGCGTGTGTGTGGGTGTCCTATGTCAAGCTGCTCTCCAAACTCGCCACAACGCCTGTATTTTGCAGCCCATTATAAACCCATAGTGGCCCACTATGTTGAGTACCCTAACCTGTAGGCGAATAGTACCGTGGGCAAGTGAAAGTAAAGTATAGGCCTATCCAATGGTTGAGGGAGGAATGAAGCAGGGATTTTACGCAAACGTGTCTGTGGGAGAAGAGGCAATTCAAGGACCACTCCTGCATGCGCCTAAGATTAGCTTCTTTGTGCATGTCAGGAGTGATCCTTGAGTTGCCTCTCCTGGATAGTAGCCTACAACTGCAAAGTTTTTTTTAGGACATTACAATTTACTGTTGGATGAATACAATAGGTAGCCTATTATATTCAGAGTTAGTGATGTAGTTAATGTGTTTTGAGTTTCCACTTCCTCAGGTGTTGAAGCCCAAATGAATTAGCCTCTGATATTAGTTAGTGCACATAAGGATGTGTAATTCATCTCTATTGAAAAATCTGGAACTTTTGACTAAAGTGTAACAACTGTAGTCTAATTGTCAACCCAGAATGCATGACAATCACTGGATTAGGTTGCACAAAATATCTTGAGTCATGCATTCCTGCTTGTACGTGTTAAATGAAACAACTTATGATGTGGCAAAATGTGTCCTTACACTAATCAAAGAACCAAAGTATTTCAGAGTTTTTGTAGAATTAAAGATAGACTTTATTACATACGCAATAGAGCCGAGGTGGTTTGCAAAACATCTTCCTCCTACCTATCAGCTCTCCGTTTATATAGTCATATTCACATACATATCAGCTTAAAGCCCCTACGTCTTGGGTTCCCCCACCACTATCCTCAGTTTTCCCCTCTCGACCGCTCCGCCACTCTCTTAGTAGATGATAGCGGCTAAATTTGACTTCTATTTAGTTTAGAAACAATAGTGGTACAATCAATCAAGCCCTTGTCATGCAAAAATAATCATGTTCAATTTCAACTCTGTTCAATCCCGGCTCACCCTGGCTTGACCTGGAGATTGATTGTTGGACATGGCAGGTCCACACTCAATCTCTCAAACATACCCAAACCCAACTCCTCTCTTCCCTCCCGTCATGCTGTAATTACTCATGTTTAGTCTGAACTCTGTTCAACTCTGGCTCCGCTCTCAGGACTTTGTCTGAGGAGAGAGGCAAAAGGCAACAGTCTCGTTTCAGTCTCTGATAAGGTAGGACAGCCGTGGATTAGGTAAGAGCGAGGAATTCGACCCGAGGTCGAAAAATGACTAGGCAATCAGGATATATAATAAACAGAGTAGCAGCAGCGAATGTGAAGTGTGCAAGTGTGTCTGTGTGAGTGTATGTGAGTGGCGTCAATATCCATGTTTGTGTGAGCGTGTGTGTGTCTGTGTGTGTGTGTGTGTATGTGTGTGTGTGTGTGTGCCCAGTGCAGTGTTTGAACGAGTGTATTAGATCATTATGATAAGCACCCCCTACCCCCCACTCACACACACACACACACACACACACACACACACACACACACACACACACCTGCATACACACACAACCCACCCGTCTCTATATTTGTGTAACCACAAGGACTCGGGTGAAATACCTCATCCGAATCCGTGTGGTTCCTTCTTCTGAAAATAATCTGTGGCACAAGTATTGTGATGACAGCATCATGTTATGGGTATGCTTGTCACCATCAGGGACTGGGGAGTTTGTTAGCATCAAAATAAATATGCAAGGAGCAAAGCCCAGGTAAAACGTTAGAGAAAAACCCACCCCAGTCTTCTGAAAACCTAACCCTGGGATAGGGTTTAATTTTTCTGCGGGACAATTACACACATTTTTATGCAAAAGAACCAGAATGGCTTTCCCAAAGGTGTTCCTGAGTGGTCTAGTGTCAGTCCTGACTTAAATCTGCTTTTAAAAATCAGTGACAAGGTTTAAATATCGCAGTAAATGAATGATCGATGGATATATGTTGCCCTAAGAGTTGTGCAAAGTTGGTAGAATCTTAATGAAAATCATTCAAAGCTGCAATGGCTACCAAAGGTGGGAGGCGGGAATAGAATAGAATAGGTCACTTCCTTTTTCGTCGATTTACGTTATTCCACACAGTTCTATCGAGGTTGCAGTGAGTGGGAGGAAGTTCAAATAACCCTGTGACGTAGCTCTTGCTCTAGCGCTACCTCGCACTAACGGAGTGGGAGAAAGTTCAAATAACAGAGTCAGAGGGATCATTCCCCTTTAAATTGTACCACAACGTTCACATAATAAAAACTATATTATAATAATAAGCCATTTAGCAGACGCTTTTATCCAAAGTGACTTACAGTCATGTGTGCATACATTTTTACGTATGGGTGGTCCCGGGGATCGAAACCCACTACCCTGGCATTACAAGCACCATGCTCTACCAATTGAGCTACATAGGACCACATGTGTAGCTCCTTAAAGCAGATTAGAAAACATCCCCATTAAGTTACTGTCCAGGTTTAACAGCAACTTGCATTTGAGGACTGTATTGTAGGTGATACAGAGACACGTTGCATTTTAATTTGTAGGATATTTGAACAGCATACAAACAGAACCATATTTTTAACACATACAATACAGACAATCTGCACATATGGGGTTTGAACCTGCAATATCTGATTCCCTAGCCAGGTCTTCTATCCTCTGCACCACCAGGGAAGCACTCTTCCAGCTTCTTTCTTAAATATTTGAATAACTCAGAAATTGGGTTCTGTGTCTTGATTGAACATATTTGACTGAAAAAAACCACAAGGCTACAGCTGTCCCTGTGTGGCGCAGAGAGTTAATGGTCTTGCAGCAGAGCTGAAGATTGCAGGTTCAATCCAACATGTTCTTTAACCATGTTTCTTTAGAAAAAAAATGGTGGAATTAAGGCTCAGATACACTCTACTAGAAGAGAGGATGTATTCATTTTAAAAAATTGATTTTTTTTTACAAATCAAATTTAATATTAAGGCTGTAACGTAACAAAAATGTGGAAAAAGTCAAGGGCTCTGAATATATTTTCCGAATGCACTGTATATCCTGGGTTAGTTATATCTAAGGCTAGAAAGGAAGCACAGAATTCCTGATTGACCATACTGCCATGTCCTGCTATATCCTGAAAAAAAGAAGCTGCAAAAGTGCTTCCCTAGTGGTGCATAGGATGAAAGACCTGGCTATGGAACCAGACATTGCAGGTTTCAACCCCATATGTGCAGATTGCCTAACATATGAAGTGTTAAAAATATGGTTGTGATTGTATGCTTAAATGCTGTTCAATGTCCTATGAATGAAATAGAAATGTCTCTATTTCGACTATACAGTCTTCAAATGAAAATTTTGTGGTAATATTAGGTTAAATATACCATTTTCTAAATGTTCTTGATTATGATCTGAGGACTTCCAAGAGAAGGTAAAATGTACAGTTGAAGTCAGAAGTTTACATACACTTAGGTTTTTCAACCACTCCACACATTTCTTGTCAACAAACTACAGTTTTGGCAAGTCGGTTAGGACATCTACTTTTGTGCATGACACAAGTAATTTTTCCAACAGTTGTTTACAGACAGATTATTTCACTTATAATTCACTGTACCACAATTCCAGTGGGTCAGAAGTTAACGTACACTAAGTTGACTGTGCCTTTAAACAGCTTGGAAAATTCCAGAAAATTATGTCATGGCTTTAGAAGCTTCTGATAGGCTAATTGACATCATTTGAGTCAATTGGAGGTGTACCTGTGGATGTATTTCAAGGCCTACCTTCAAACTCAGTGCCTCTTTACTTGACATCATGGGAAAATCAAAAGAAATCAGCCAAGACCTCAGAAAAACAATTGTAGACCTCCACAAGTCTGGTTCATCCATGGGAGCAATGTCCAAACGCCTGAATGTACCACGTTCATCTGTACAAACAATAGTACGCAAGTATAAACACCATGGGACCACGCAGCCGTCATACCGCTCAGGAAGGAGATGCGTTCTGTCTCCTAGAGATGAACGTACTTTGGTGCGAAAAGTGCAAATCAATCCCAGAACAGCAGCAAAGGACCTTGTGAAGATGCTGGTGGAAACAGGTACAATAGTATCTATATCCACAGTAAAACAAGTCCTATATCGACATAACCTGAAAGGCCGCTCAGCAAGGAAGAAGCCACTGCTCCAAAACCGCCATTAAAAAGGCTAGACTATGGTTTGCAACTGCACATGGGGACAAAGATCTGACTTTTTGGAGAAATGTCCTCTGGTCTGATGAAACAAAAATAGAACTGTTTGGCCATAATGACCATCGTTACAGTGGGGGGAAAAAGTGTTTAGTCAGCCACCAATTGTGCAAGTTCTCCCACTTAAAAAGATGAGAAAGGCCTGTAATTTTCATCATAGGTACACGTCAACTATGACAGACAAATTGAGGAAAAAAAATCCAGAAAATCACATTGTAGGATTTTTAATGAATTTATTTGCAAATTATGGTGGAAAATAAGTATTTGGTCACCTACAAACAAGCAAGACTTCTGGCTCTCACAGACCTGTAACTTCTTCTTTAAGAGGCTCCTCTGTCCTCCACTCGTTACCTGTATTAATGGCACCTGTTTAAACTTGTTATCAGTATAAAAGACACCTGTCCACAACCTCAAACAGTCACACTCCAAACTCCACTATGGCCAAGACCAAAGAGCTGTCAAAGGACACCAGAAACAAAATTGTAGACCTGCACCAGGCTGGGAAGATTGAATCTGCAATAGGTAAGCAGCTTGGTTTGAAGAAATCAACTGTGGGAGCAATTATTAGGAAATGGAAGACATACAAGACCACTGATAATCTCCCGCGATCTGGGGCTCCACGCAAGATCTCACCCCGTGGGGTCAAAATGATCACAAGAATGGTGAGCAAAAATCCCAGAACCACACGGGGGGACCTAGTGAATGACCTGCAGAGAGCTGGGACCAAAGTAACAAAGCCTACCATCAGTAACACACTACGCCGCCAGGGACTCAAATCCTGCAGTGCCAGACGTGTCCCCCTGCTTAAGCCAGTACATGTCCAGGCCCGTCTGAAGTTTGCTAGAGTGCATTTGGATGATCCAGAAGAGGATTGGGAGAATGTCATATGGTCAGATGAAACCAAAATATAACTTTTTGGTAAAAACTCAACTCGTCGTGTTTGGAGGACGAAGAATGCTGAGTTGCATCCAAAGAACACCATACCTACTGTGAAGCATGGGGGTGGAAACATCATGCTTTGGGGCTGTTTTTCTGCAAAGGGACAATGATCCCAAACACACCGCCCGGGCAACGAAGGAGTGGCTTCGTAAGAAGCATTTCAAGGTCCTGGAGTGGCCTAGCCAGTCTCCAGATCTCAACCCCATAGAAAATCTTTGGAGGGAGTTGAAAGTCCGTGTTGCCCAGCGACAGCCCCAAAACATCACTGCTCTAGAGGAGATCTGCATGGAGGAATGGGCCAAAATACACAACAGTGTGTGAAAACCTTGTGAAGACTTACAGAAAACGTTTAACCTGTGTCATTGCCAACAAAGGGTATATAACAAAGTATTGAGAAACTTTTGTTATTGACCAAATACTTATTTTCCACCATAATTTGCAAATAAATTCATTAAAAATCCTACAATGTGATTTTTTTTCTCATTTTGTCTGTCATAGTTGACGTGTACCTATGATGAAAATGACAGGCCTCTCTCATCTTTTTAAGTGGGAGAACTTGCACAATTGGTGGCTGACTAAATACTTTTTTCCCCCCACTGTACTACGGACAAGAAGACCCTTTTAAGACATGGAATTATTTAAATTGTGGCACAACCCGTAAATGGATTTGTGAGAAAATGGTTTAACAATAATCTACTGTAACAACTCCCCCCTGTCATGACTTGCCCTCATGGGTTGAGGATCAAACATGCCTGCCAGGCAAAGGTTTGAACACCCCCTTTCCTGGGGGCGAGTTTTATGACCAGTCTTTAAATACCGTACAGACTTTCTCTTCCTTGCCATGAAGTATTGGGAGAAAGGACCCCTTTGTTAACAAAGGAAGACTTCCTGCCAAGACTCCAACATCCAAAAGTGGATAATGAAACAATATTCCTACTTAAAATAATTTGGGAAATGGTTGGTGGGGACTTAAAGAACAATCATGTCAAATTCGTTACTATGTTGTGATGTCATTAAAGACGGTGGAACAACATAACTGTATCTCTGGGGGGTACACTTCCCAGTTATGAGGTTTGCATCTAATTGTTGTATAAAACAAATGATTAAGTATAATAATACTTTTGTGAAGATAACAATGTGATTTTAGGATTCTAGATGAGATGATTGTTTTCCATATTGATTTGTTCTCAGTCAGTGAACAAATCAATATGGAAAACAGATGAGCACAAACATGATGAAACGCCCCTTTTACCCCAAGTGCATAAAAAGCCTTGTGACGAAATTCACCTCAGACCAGCAGACATGAAGCGTGAGCCAAACGTTGCAAATGGTTGAATTTCTACCAGACCAGGAAGTCCACGGCTTAAAATGGTTGACACTCAACAAGACCAGCAGACGTGAAGCGTGAGCTAAACGTTACAAAATGGTTTAAAACTACAACTCCATTACCAAAGGAAGACCAAGCATACTACGGTATAAACCGGATGTTGCAAATGGTTGAATTTCTACAAGACCAAGAAGCGTGAAGCTGAAGCTACATGTTACAAAATGGTTAGACCAGAAAGACCAGAAAACGTGAGACGTTAGTCCACACGTTTGAAATGGAGAAACTCTCAACCTCTACACGAGGTGAAGAAGAAGACAATGCACTAGACCTTATCATTTCAGTCTGCAGCTGGCATGTATAGTCGTCTAGAGAACTTTCACTAAAGACACGAGAGAGGAGAGGACAATCCCTCTCAGACAACCGCTGGTACATCTGACGTATCCATTCTAACCACTACTACGACCAGAAACTCTACCAAGGACATTGGGATCTCTGGTTGGCAAACCAGAGTCCTACATCATCAACTCAACTATCGAGGCCAGCTACACGTAAATACATGTTGAATTTCTAATCCGAATGAGCGGTATTAGGCGCATAAGTATTATGATTACTGTGAGCGTAGTCTCCAAAGTAACCAAGATAGTTTGAATCTCTCTCTCCCTTCCACTCTGACCCTCCTTCTACTCAAGCATTCATGCTATTGTTAGTCCAGTCCTCTAGGGACCTGTTTTCATTGTATTACGTCAGTAATCAATAACCTCTGTGTGTTTGTATTGTGTTATTATTTAGTTAGTTAGTAAATAAATAAATAATTAAGCCAATTTGTGTATTGCCGATTCATCAATAAGGTTCGGGTTCTTGCAGGTTCAAGGATTATGCAACGTTCAGAATGAGACTGATAAGAGGTAATTCTTTAATAAGTGACTGTTACCGATATATAACATATCTCTTCTAAGAGTTTAATACGGGAGATGGTAACTCGTTAAACAACTTCTTCCGTGGTGCCCCAAATTCTTAATGAGTTAATTGTTACATTATTAATTTAATCGAGTGACAATTAAACATAGTTAGGTGATTCGATAAATAACAGTGATACATTAAAGTGAGTCACGTCACGACACCCCTCTCTCGTACTATCTCCATCTCTCTCTCTCTGGTGATGCGTTTTCTGTTCTGAACATATTAATACAATTCCTATTTACTTCCTGATATACAGTAGTAACTTCCTGTCTTCAGTAGTTGTATGATCTAAACATCACCAGACACAGACGATGAATGAGACATAACACTATGCCAAGAATACTATTACTGACATACACACAGCTGCTGCTATTTTGCACAATACACAACACTAATGATATTGCTGTAAGAAGAAAGTGCTACTCACAAAATAATACTGTTTATCAAAAAGTGTTTATTGATACAAAGTCGTCATCACTTTGTTATATTATGTGTTGTACATGAGCATGTGCTAACTATTTAACTGACCGACCGACAAATAACTAAATGACTGGCTGACTGACTGACTAAATACCTAACTGACCGACAAATAACTGACTGGCTGGCAGGCTGGCAGGCTGGCTGACTGACTAACTACCTACCTACCTACCTACCTACCTAACTAACTAACTAACTGACCGACAAATAACTGACTAACTACCTAACTGCGACAAATAACTAACTGACTGACTGACTGACTAACTAACTTACACCGCTCACCCTACCGGTTCTAGTATCTCAGACAATAACATCATTCTCAAGCTGTTGGTTAGTGGGTGTGCCTTACTAAAGCTGTCTGTTAAAAGGCTTGTTGAACATTATGCTGCACAAAGCTGTGTAGAGGCAGAAGTCTAATGTTGGAGGTCATCACTAAACTCACAGCACGCTCACACACTCTTCTTTTAGTTTAGAAGGACACTATTTCACCATGTCTTCGTGGTGAGCGTGATGCAACAGTAACACTCTTGATAAGATCTCAGATGTTTCCTCGATGATGCGGATGCTTCTATCCTCCACTGTGATCTGCCATCTCATCCAGGTTCAGCTTAGTAACCTATAGTCCATCTACAGAGAATTCGCACAAAGTATTCAGACCCCTTGACTTTTTCCACATTGTTACGTTACAGCCTCATTCAAAAATTGATTAAATTGTTTTTTCCCTCATCAATCTACACACAATACCCCATAATGACAAAGCAAAAAACTGTTTTATAGAAATGTTTGCAAATGTATTAAAAATAGAAAACTGAAATATCACATTTACATAAGCATTCAGACCCTTTTCTCAGTACTTTGTTGAAGCACCTTTGGCAGCGATTACATTCTTCTCTGCAAATCCTCTCAAGCTCTGTCAGGTTGGATGGGGAGCGTCGATGCACAACTATTTTCAGGTCTTTCCAGAGATGTTCGCTAGGGTTCAAGTCCGGGCTATGGCTGGGCCAGTCAAGGACATTCAGAGACTTGTCCCAAAGCCACTCTTGCGTTGTCTTGCCTATGTGCTTAGGGTCGTTGTCCTGTTGGAAGGTGAACCTTCACTCCAGTCTGAGGTCCTGAGCACTCTGGAGCAGGTTTTCATGAAGGATCTCTCTGTACTTTGCTGCGTTCATCTTTCCCTCAATCTTGACTAGTCTCCCAGTCCCTGCCGCTGAAAAAACATCCCTACAGCATGAAGCTGCCACCACCATGCTTCACCGTAGGGATGGTGCCAGGTTTCCTTCAGACCTGACGCTTGGTATTCAGGCCAAAGAGTTCAATCTTGGTTTGATCAGACCAGAAAATCTTGTTTCTATTGGTCTGAGAGTCCTTTAGGTGCCTTTTGGCAAACTCCAAGCGGGCTGTCATGTTCCTTTTACTGAGGAGTGGCTTCCGTCTGGCCACTCTACCATAAAGGCCTGATTGGTGGAGTGCTGCAGAGATTGTTGTCCTTCTGGAAGGTTCTCCCATCTCCACAGAGGAACTCTTTCAGATTGATCATCGGGTTCTTGGTCACCTCCCTGACTAAGTCCCTTCTCCCTCGATTGCTCAGTTTGGCCAGGCGGCCAGCTCTAGGAAGAGTCTTGGTGGTTCCAAACTTCTTCCATTTAAGAATGATGGAGGCCACTGTTCTTGGGGAACTTCAATGCTGCAGGCATGTTTTGGTACCGTTCCCCAGATCGGTGCCTCGATACAATCCTGTCTCGGAGCTCTACGGACAATTCCTTCGACCTCATGGCTTGGTTTTTGCTCTGACATGCACTGCCAACTGTGGGACCTTATATAGACAGGTGTGTGCCTTTTCAAAACATGTCCAATCAATTGAATTTACCACAGATGGACTCCAATCAAGTTGTAGAAACATGTCAAGGATGATCAATGGAAACAGGATGCACCTGAGCTCAATTTCGAGTCTCATAGCAAAGGGTCTGAATACTTATGTAATTTGCAAAAATTTATAAAAACCTGTTTTCTCTCTCTCTCTGATATCCCCCATCTCTCTCTCTGATATCCCCCACCTCTCTCTCTGATATCCTCTCTCTCTCTCTCTCTCTCTCTCTCTCTCCTCCCCTCATCCCCCATCTCTCTCTCTCTCTCTCTCTCAGATATCCCCCATCTCTCTCCGTCCCGGCAGAGTAATCTTTTTATTACACCCATCACACCCCGGCAGCCTTGTCCTCTCTTTCATATTGTAGTCAAAGCGTGGTAGGACCAGGACACTGGGGTCTCTCGGATCTCCACCTGGCGATCTCTCCTCCTCTACCGCCATGATGCTCTCTACCAAACACATGATGGCCGCATCGATGTTGGTGTTGTCCTGCAAGGGGGAGGGGAGAGTAAAGGGATGAGGCAGAGAGAGAGGGGGAGAGAGAGAGGGGGAGAGGCAGAGAGAGAGAGAGAGAGGCAGAGAGAGAGAGAGGCAGAGGTAGAGAGAGGTAGAGAGAGAGAGAGAGAGAGAGAGAGAGGCAGAGCCAGAGAGAGAGAGAGAGAGAGAGAGGCAGAGAGAGGCAGAGAGAGAGAGAGAGAGAGAGAGAGAGAGGCAGAGAGAGAGAGAGAGAGAGAGAGAGAGAGAGAGAGAGAGAGAGAGAGAGAGAGAGAGAGAGAGAGAGAGAGAGAGAGAGAGAGAGAGAGAGAGAGAGAGAGAGAGAGAGAGAAGAAAAGAGACAGTGTTTACAGACACAGTCCCTCACTCAGCTAGCAGTAAGTAGGTCTTTACATTCCAGAACGGAGCTCTATCAAGCCTCACACACACAGACACACTGTCTGCTAACATCTCCTAACAAAGCATGCATCCCCTGATATACACTCCATACAGAAGCAATAGAGACCTATCCCTCCCTATGCCGCGACCCCATGTTGTGACTTTTTACCTCTTGACCTCTGACCTTGGCAGAGGTCTCGTACCAGCCTACGAAACCATGGTGTCTCACAGACACACACACACACACCTTGGCTGAGGTCTCGTACCACCCCACGAAGCCGTGGTCTCTAGTGAAGTTCTCCAGTTTGGGCAGTTTGGAGCAGAGACCAGTACTCAGCTGGTCACACTTATTACCCAATAGGACGGCCGGAACTGGCCTCCCGTTACCCAGAGCAACCTGGGAGGAGAGAGGGATGAAGGAGTGGTGGAGAGAGAGAGGGAATGACTGATCAAGGTCTTTATAAAATGTTTAAAAGGTTATTATTAGCAAATATGACAGCAGCCACTGGCTGAGAGAGAAAGAGGGAGAGAGAGAGAGAGAGAGACAATGTGCACCATGGTTGCACATCACTACAACACTGTATATATACATAATATGACATTTGAAATGTCTTTATTCTTTTGGAACTTCTGAGTGTAATGTTTACTGTTAATATATATTGTTTATTTTACTTTTGTTTACTATCTACTTCACTTGCTTTGGCAATGTTAACATACGTTTCCCATGCCAATATAGCCCTTAAATTGAATTGAATTTAAATTGAATTGAGAGAGAGAGAGAGAGACAGAGAGAGAGCGAGAGAGACAGCGAGAGAGCGAGAGAGACAGAGAGAGACAGAGAGAGACAGAGAGAGAGAGAGAGAGACAGAGAGAGACAGAGAGAGACAGAGAGAGACAGAGAGAGACAGAGAGAGACAGAGAGAGAGAGCGAGAGAGCGAGAGAGCGAGAGAGAGAGGGAGAGAGAGAGAGACAACGACAGAGACAGAGAGAGACGGAGAGAGAGAGAGAGAGAGAGAATAATAAAGAAAGATAGGAATGAAGGAGGGAAATATATAGTGTAGTGAATATATAGTGAAGAGGGAATGCTCTTTAAGAATGTAAACAAAGCTCTATTGAATGTTAACTTGAGCCTCATCAGAATCTCATCTACTATGTCTTTCTGTTATTTCTTGTTTCTACTTTAGCATGCATGCGGGGCGCATTAAAACTGGTTATAAGCATGTTATGTCCCTTGTCTCACACCTTGGAGTCGAGGTCTCCCTTCCACTTGAGGACAGCCTGGAAGGTAGAGGCTCGGGTCATGTCAAAAACCACCAACGCTCCCACAGCCTCACGGTAGTACACCCGTGTCATGTTGCCATAGCGCTCCTGGCCTGGGGACACACAACAACAACGATAACAACAAAAACATCTACAACAATAACAACAACCTTTTTCAATAAAATGATGTAAGCAACTAAGTGTGTGTGTGTGTGTGTGTGTGTGTGTGTGTGTGTGTATATAAGTGAGTTTGCTAGTGTGTAAATGTAATTTCTCCTGGAAGTTAACCTCTCTCACATGATACTAATATACCGGGGGAAACCAGCTGATAGCCACACACCTATTTTAGGGCACACTCACTTACGTGCACACACACTGAGACACACACATGCATGTACACACACACAGTTCTGAAAAGACCCTGAGAAACCTGGGGGAAATTAATTTAACCTCTGACCATAACATTTAGATAGACAGACCGAGACCCCGAGAGAGAGAGAGAGAGAGAGACCCCGAGAGAGAGAGAGAGAGAGAGAGAGAGAGAGAGAGAGAGAGAGAGAGAGAGAGAGAGAGAGAGCGCAAGAACAGGCTATCTTCTCTCTTAACAACAACAACACATTCTGTTCAGGATGTGTAATGAAATACACTAATACAGCGAGGGAAAAAAGTATTTGATCCCCTGCTGATTTTGTACGTTTGCCCACTGACAAAGAAATGATCAGTCTATAATTTTAACTCTTAAAGGGAGTGCTCCTAATCTCAGCTTGTTACCTGTATAAAAGACACCTGTCCACAGAAGCAATCAATCAATCAGATTCCAAACTCTCCACCATGGCCAAGACCAACAAGCTCTCCAAGGATGTCAGGGACAAGATTGTAGACCTACACAAGGCTGGAATGGGCTACAAGACCATCGCCAAGTAGCTTGGTGAGAAGGTGACAACAGTTGATGCGATTATTCGCAAATGGAAGAAACACAAAAGAACTGTCAATCTCCCTCGGCCTGGGGCTCCATGCAAGATCTCACCTCGTGGAGTTGCAATGATCATGAGAACGGTGAGGAATCAGCCCAGAACTACACAGGAGGATCTTGTCAATGATCTCAAGGCAGCTGGGACCATAGTCACCAAGAAAACAATTGGTAACACACTACGCCGTGAAGAACTGCAATCCTGCACCGCCCGCAAGGTCCCCCTGCTCAAGAAAGCACATATACAGGCCCGTCTGAAGTTTGGCAATGAACATCTGAATGATTCAGAGGAGAACTGGGTGAAAGTGTTGTGGTCAGATGAGACCAAAATCGAGCTCTTTGGCATCAACTCAACTCGCCGTGTTTGGAGGAGGAGGAATGCTGCCTATGACCCCAAGAACACCATCCCCACCGTCAAACATGGAGGTGGAAACATTATGCTTTGGGGGTGTTTTTCTGCTAAGGGGACAGGACAACTTCACCGCATCAAAGGGACGATGGACGGTGCCATGTACCGTCAAATCTTGGGTGAGAACCTCCTTCCCTCAGCCAGGGCATTGAAAATGGGTCGTGGATGGGTATTCCAGCATGACAATGACCCAAAACACACGGCCAAGGCAACAAAGGAGTGGCTCAAGGAGAAGCACATTAAGGTCCTGGAGTGGCCTAGCCAGTCTCCAGACCTTAATCCCATAGAAAATCTGTGGAGGGAGCTGAAGGTTTGAGTTGCCAAACGTCAGCCTCGAAACCTTAATGACTTGGAGAAGATCTGCAAAGAGGAGTGGGACAAAATCCCTCCTGAGATGTGTGCAAACCTGGTGGCCAACTACAAGAAACGTCTGACCTCTGTGATTGCCAACAAGGGTTTTGCCACCAAGTACTAAGTCATGTTTTGCAGAGGGGTCAAATACTTATTTCCCTCATTAAAATGCAAATCAATTCATAACATTTTTGACATGCGTTTTTCTGGATTTTGTTGTTGTTATTCTGTCTCTCACTGTTCAAATAAACCTACCATTAAAATTATAGACTGATCATGTCTTTGTCAGTGGGCAAACGTAGAAAATCAGCAGGGGATCAAATACTTTTTTCCCTCGCTGTATATACAGAAGTATGTGGACACCCCTTCAAAATTAGTGGATTTGGCTATTTCAGCCACACCAGTTGCTGACAGGTGTATAAAATCACGCCATGCATTCTCCATAGACAAACATTGGCAGTAGAATGGCCTTACTGAAGAGCTCAGTGACTTTCAAGTGGCACCGTCATAGGATGCCACCTTTCCAACAAGTCAGTTCATAAAATTTCTGCCCTGCTAGAGCTGCCCCGGTCAACTGTAAGTGCTGTTATTGTGAAGTGGAAACGTCTAGGAGCAACAATGGCACAGCAGCGAAGTGGTAGGCCACACAAGGTCACAGAACGGGACCGGCGAGTTCTGAAGCACGTAGTGCGTAAAAATCATCTGTCCTCGGTTGCAACACTCACTACAGAGTCCCAAACTGCCTCTGGAAGCAACGTCAGCACAATAACTGTTTGTCGGAAGCTTCATGAAATGGGTTTCCATGGCCAAGCAGCCGCACACAAGCCTAAGATCACCATGTGCAATGCCAAGCGTCGGCTGGAGTGGCGTAAAGTTCGCCGCCATTGGACTGGAGCAGTGGAAACGCGTTCTCTGGAGAGATGAATCATGCTTCACCATATGGCAGACTGACGGACGTATCTACAGTTGAAGCCGGAAGTTTACATACATTTAGGTTGGAGTCATTAAAACTCGTTTTTCAACCACTCCACTAATTTCTTGTTAACAAATTATAGTTTTGACAAGTCGGTTAGGACATCTACTTTGTGCATGACACAAGTAATTTTTCCTACAATTGTTTACAGACAGATTATTTCACTTATAATTCACTGTATCACAATTCCAGTGGGTCAGAAGTTTACATACACTAAGTTGACTGTGCCTTTAAACAGCTTGGACAATTCCAGAAAATGATGTCATGGCTTTAGAAGCTTCTGATAGGCTAATTGACATCATCTGAGTCAATTAGATGTGTACTTGTGGATGTATTTCAAGGCCTACCTTCAAACTCATTGCCTCTTTGCTTGACATCATGGGAAAATCAAAAGAAATCAGCCAAGACCTCAGAAAAACAATTGTAGACCTCCACAAGTTTGGTTCATCCTTGGGAGCAATTTCTAAACGCCTGAAGGTACCACGTTCATCTGTACAAACAATAGTACGCAAGTATAAACACCACGGGACCACGCAGCCGTCATCCCGCTCAGGAAGGTGACTCATCCTGTCTCCTAGAGATCAACGTACTTTGGTGCGAGAAGTGCAAATCAATCCCAGAACAGCAGCAAAGGACCTTGTGAAGATGATGGAGGAAACAGGTACAAAAGTATCTACATCCACAGTAAAACGACTCCTATATTCAACATGACCTGAAAGGCCGCTCAGCAAGGAAGAAGCCACTGCTCCAAAACCGCCATAAAATAGCCAGACTACGGTTTGCAACTGCACATGGGGACAAAGATCGTACTTTTTGGAGAAATGTCCTCTGGTCTGATGAAACAAAAATAGAACTGTTTGGCCATAATGACCATCATTATGTTTGGAGGAAAAAGGGGGTAGCTTACAAGCCGAAGAACGCCATCCCAACCGTGAATCACGGGGGTGGCAGCATCATACTGTGGGGGTGCTTTGCTGCAGGAGGGACTGGTGCACTTCACAAAATAGATGGCATCATGAGGAAGGACAATTATGTGGATATATTGAAGCAACATCTCAAGACAGATCAGTCAGGAAGTTAAAGCTTGGTCGCAAATGGGTCTTCCAAATGGACAATGACCCCAAGCATACTTCCAAAGTTGTGGCAAAGGACAACAAAGTCAAGGTATTGGAGTGGCCATCACAAAGCCCTGACCTCAATCCTATAGAATATTTGTGGACAGAACTGAAAAGGTGTGTGCGAGAAAGGAGGTCTACAAACCTGACTCAGTTACACCAGCTCTGTCAGGAGGAATGGACCAAAATTCACCCAACTTATTGTGGGAAGCTTGTGGAAGGCTACCCGAAATGTTTGACCCAAGTTAAACAATTTAAAGGCAATGCTTCCAAATACTAATTGAGTGTACTTCTGACCCACTGGGAATGTGATGAAATAAATAAAAGCTTAAATAAATAATTCTCTCTACTATTATTCTGACATTTCACATTCTTAAAATAAAGTGGTGATCCTAACTGAAGGGAATTTTTACTAGGATTAAATGTCAGGAATTGTGAAAAACTGAGTTAAATGTATTTGGCTAAGGTGTATGTAAACTTCCGACTTCAACTGTACGTTCGGCGGATGCCAGGAGAACGCTACCTGCCCCAATGCATAGTGCCAACTGTAAAGTTTGGTGGAGAAGGAATAATGGTCTGGGGCTGTTTTTCATGGTTCTGTCTAGGCCCCTTAGTTCCATTGAAGGGATATCTTAACGCTACAGCATACAATGACATTTTAGACGATTCTGTGCTTCCAACTTTGTGGCAACAGTTTGGGGAAGGCCCTTTCCTGTTTTAGCATGACACTGCCCCCATGCACAAAGCGAGGTCCATACAGAAATGGTTTGTCCAGATCGATGTGTAAGAACTTGACTGGCCTGCACAGAGCCCTGACCTCAACCCCATTGAACACCTTTGGGATGAATTGAGCCAGGCCTAATCGCCAAACATCAGTGCCCGACCTCACTGAAGCTCTTGTGGCTAAAAGGAAGCAAGTCCCCGCAGCAATGTTCCAACATCTAGTGGAAAGCCTTCCCAGAAGAGTTGAGGCTATTATAGCAGCAAAGGGGGGACCAACTCCATATTAATGCCCATGATTTTGAAATGAGATGTTCGACGACCAGGTGTCCACATACTTTTGGTCATGTGGTGTAGCGGTTGCTGCTAATATACTTGAATACCAATAACATTAGCAGGGCTTCTCTGCTAGGTTTTCCTACAATATCTATCTCTGTCTATCCACTGCCTGCATGCATTGTGCCATCACACAATGTCTATCTTCATTCATTAATGTCATTCATGTCTCCTGAGTGGCGCAGTGGTCTACATTTACATTTACATTTACGTCATTTAGCAGACGCTCTTATCCAGAGCGACTTACAAATTGGTGCATTCACCCTATAGCCAGTGGGTTAACCACTTTACAAATGTTTTTTTTTTTTTTTTTTTTTTAAGGGGGGGGGGGTAGAAGGATTACTTTATACTATCCCAGGTATTCCTTAAAGAGGTGGGGTTTCAAATGTCTCCAGAAGGTGGTGAGTGACTCCGCTGTCCTGGCGTCGTGAGGGAGCTTGTTCCACCATTGGGGTGCCAGAGCAGCGAAAAGTTTTGACTGGGCTGAGCGGGAACTATGCTTCCGCAGAGGAAGGGGAGCCAGCAGGCCAGAGGTGGATGAACGCAATGCCCTCGTTTGGGTGTAGGGACTGATCTGAGCCTGAAGGTACAGAGGTGCCGTTCCCCTCACAGCTCCATAGGCAAGCACCATGGTCTCTGCATCGCAGTGCTAGCTGTGCCACTAGAGATCCTGGTTCGAATCCAGGCTCTGTCGTAGCCGGCCGTGACCGGGAGACCCATGGGGCGGCGCGCAATTGGCCCAGCGTCGTCCAGGGTAGGGGAGGGAATGGCCGGCAGGGATGTAGCTCAGTTGATAGAGCATGGCGTTTGCAACGCCAGGGTTGTGGGTTCGATTCCCACAGGGGGTATGAAAAAAAAATTATAATGTAAGTCGCTCTGGATAAGAGCGTCTGCTAAATGACGTAAATGTAAATGTAATTAACTCCACATATGCTTCTACTCGATAAATGAGTTCCCACTGAGCTTTAAACATATAGCCCTAAGGACAAACTGTTTATGTCTCGTATTGACAATGAGTCTGAAGGTAGGATCAGTTTTATATCCTTATATAGCAGGGTTTCCCAAACTCGGTCCTCGGGACCCCAAGGGGGGCACGCTGTTGAGTTTTTAAAATGATATTCTTTGTACTTTTACCGCGGTATCCAATTGGTAGTTACAGTCTTTTCCCATCGCTGCAACTCCTCTACAGAGGTGAAGGTCGAGAGCCACGCGTCCTCCGAAACACGACCCTGCCAAGCCGCACTGCTCGCTTAACCCGGAAGCCAGCCGCACCAAAGTGTCCGAGGAAACACCGTCCAGCTGGCGACCGAAGTCGGCTTGCAGGCGCCCGGCATAAGGAGTCACTAGAGCGCGATGGGACAAGGAAATCCGGGCCAGCCAAACCCTACCCTAACCCGGACGACGCTGGGCCAATTGTGCGCCGCCTCATGGGTCTCCCGGTCACGGCCTGGGATCGAACCCGGGTCTGTAGTGACATCTCAAGCACTGCGATGCAGTGCCTTAGACCGCTGCAATGCAGTGCCTTAGACCGCTGCAATGCAGTGCCTTAGACCGCTGCGCCACTCGGGAGGCCTGGCCTTTTGGTTTTTGCCCTAGCACTACACAGCTGATTGAAATAAGCTTTGATCATTTGAAATCAGCAGTGTAGTGTTAGGGCAAAAAACAAAACGTGCACCCCTTGGGGTCCCGAGGACCGAGTCTGGGAAACGCTGGTCTATAGATTATAATAAGTAGGATCATATGGACGGGGCAGAGGACCTGGGGCTGTATGTATAAAGCATCTAGGATCAGATTCCACCTGTCCATATACTCTAATTCATTATCTAAAAAGGCAACACTGACCCTAGATCTGCATTATTATTATTTATACAGACAGGCCCTGGTTGTGAGAATGATTGATCATACACTTTCCCTTTAAGATCATAATGAATATGATTATATGGACAGGAACTAGATCAGCACACCTACTCTCTTACGAGCATGACTGATCACACACACACACTGACAGCCTGTAGACATGGTGTGATGTCATTATCTATGGTGGAGATGATTAGGAGGAAAGGTCCAATGATACAGCACCAGTCTGCTCTATTGACAGATGGGCTAAAGTACACACACACAGAGCAATGTTTTACTATACTTGTGAAGACTTTTTGTGGGCCAATAATTGATTCCCATTCAAAATCTTATTTTCCCTAACCCCTAAACCTAACCCTTAACCATAACCTCCAACCATAAGCCTAACCCCAATTCTAACCCTAAACCTAAAATAGCCTTTTTACAAGTGAGGACTGGCAAAATATCCTCACTTCTCTGAATTTTAGTTGGTTTACTATTCTTGTGTGGACTTCTGGTACTCACAAGTATTGTAAAACGTGTACACATACACACACACACACACACAGTCAATTACAAAGACTCAAGAATAGATAAGTGCGTGCGCGCGCCTTTGTCCAGAGTGCCTGCATGTGTGCGTGCATACCAGCGTTTTGGGGCACCATTTGCTACTGATTAAGAGCTTAAACTATTGTGAAGACTCCTATGTGTCAAATAAAAATAGAAACGTTATAAAACTAAAGGTAGGATATTCTAGTTATACATAATTAGGTTACCAACCAAGTTGCAGATACCATTTGCCATGGAGCATCGCCTAAGTGCGTGACATATTGTAGCCATATTGTAGACTTGTGTGTCAAATAAAAAGCTCAGTTGGTAGAGTATGGCGATTCCCACGGGGGCCAGTATGAATTTTTTTTAAATAATGTATGCACTCACTAACTGTAAGTCGCTCTGGATAAGAGCGTCTGCTAAATGACGTAAATGTAGGGTAGGTAATTCGTTTAGGCTACTAACCGGCTATGTCCCACAGCTGCAGACGCACCACGGTCTTGTGATCCCAATTGAGGACTTTGAGAGCGAAGTCTACCCCTATGGTGGCTCGGTAATGTTGAGAGAATATCTTGTGGACATAACGCTTGATTATGGACGTCTTGCCAACACCCAAGTCCCCGATGACCAGGACCTTGAACAAGCGTTCCTGCTGCATGGTTCCGTTACGGGTTGGTAGAAGAAAAAAAAAAGAAAGGCTAGTTACACCACGTAGGTGTCCACATAGAAAAAAATGAAATGGATAATGACATGCAGAAAATATATTACACAAGTCAGTGTCTCTTTTTTCAGTTGTTCTTATTCCATATGGGTCCACTTTTCGCAGCTCTCTTTTCCCGTCACCTGAAGATGTCTGTATGACAAATAAAGCAATCCTCCACAAGATATAATTAATTGATAAAGAGAATTTAACAAAATTCACATCCTGTCTCACTTATTTTAAATTTGCATTCTCAAAAATATTCCAGAAGTATTTTTTTATTTTCTCCGTTTTTCTATTTCCATACAAGTCCAATGAATCCACGGACGACTGTGCGTATTGGGTGACGGCTCATCTGTTACCCAACCTTCATTCCATCTAGCGCAAAAAGGAGAACTTCACAAAAGTGCTGTCAGCGAAAAGTCATCAGCTAACTGTCAAATTAGGTCAAACAGCCTGCGGTCTGTGTGCGCGCTCAACTTTTCCAGAAGCCGTTGCCGTTCCTCTGCGCATGAAGCTTCTTCTGACCGTCAGCTGTTTGGCGACCACACCCCTTTAACAGATCAAATAAAGGCTAGCTACATCACATAGTTGTCAACATACAAAAATGATATGGAAAGTTACATGCAGAAACAAATAGTCGAAGTCAGTGTCTCTTTTTTTTTTTAGTTGTTTTTATTCCATATGGGCCCACTTTTCAGCAGCTCCCATTACCTGAAGTTGTCTGTCTGCCAAATAAGGTAATTCTCCACATCTTCTAGCCTAAACTAGCACATTAATTGATAGAGAGAAAGAAATTCACATCTGGTCTCACTTATTACAAATATGCATTCTCAAAAATATTCCAGTTTATTTCTTTTTTCTATTTCCATACAAATCCAATTAATCCACGCACGACTGTGTGTATTGGTGACTCTTCCCCTGTTAACCCAACTTTCATTCCTATGCAGTTCTAAAAATGTAAGTTCTAAAAAGTGCTGTCAGTTTAAAGACATAAATTGTCAAATTAGGTCAAACAGCCTGCGGTCTGTGTGCGCGCGCTCATGTGTTCTAGAAGCCGTTGCCGTTCCTCTGAGCGTGAAGCTTCTTCTGCCCGCCGTCAGCTGTTTGGCGACCACACCCCTTTAACGGATAAAGTTGTGTAGGCCTACACAAGACTGGTCTTTCTACGCCTGCTACGTTAGGTTAACACACGCCAAACGTTCACTGTACTGTCTGTCCATCGCTCTGCCGCAACATAGCGCAGCAGGGGAAAACAACATTTTCTACGTATACCAGTGTATGTCAGTATACACTGTATCTGGACAAGCGCACTGTCAAGAATCCGTTGGTTACCGACATGTCCCCCTTTACGCGCATACATATTGTCAATTTTACACGCACGATTATAAACCGTTTTATCAATTGAACCAGCTCCAATATATGTTTTATATCAGCGGGTCTGTCTTGTAGGCAGTATGTATGGAATAAACAGTTTCGTTAGTAAGGATTAGTGCGCTTTCACCCACCAGAACTGGTTGCCATACAACAGGTAAAACGATTGATATGCTACAAAAACAAACAAAAAACTACATTTAAATAAGATGTTTTATAATGGTGTTATAACAAGAGTTGACATATAGGCCTAGGCTTATAGAGTTTTCTATGCTATTTGTGTCGCTGTGGGTTTTTGTAGAGATGCGGAGAAAAGTGTTATGCGCCTCTATATTGATGTTTACGGTAGTAGTGGTGCTGATGCGGGCGGGGAAGTGGAATGAGTCAGGTTATGTGATGCTGCTGCCATTTAATCAACAGCAACATTGATTTCATAACATTTAGCGGCCTTCAAAAACAGTAAACGAAAAAGGAAGAGGAGTGAAAAGAAAACTAACCCTCCGAATTTATCACATTCGAAACGAGTGTGGTTGTAGACAATAGTGTAGACTTTCCGTTCACAAATAATAACCTTTTGTGGAGTAAAGCGTGCTGTGGATTTTTCTCCTAGACCTAGGCCGTTTTAGCCAGTTGTTATCGTTATAGACCGTTATAAAGACATCACATCGAAGACCCGTCGTTGGATCTCTGCAGGGAATTGTAAACTGTGGTTTATGTGTTGCTGTAAGACTTTCTTTCGGCGTTTGTTCTACGAAAGAGGCGGCGAGCTTCTCGATACGATGGAACCTGCAGCATTCGGGTTCTGAACGCCGCAACCAAACCACGTAAGATAAAACCATTCCATGTTCTCGTAGGCTATAGGCCTTTCTCGTAGTTGTGACCCTATAAAATACATTTTTATTTCAGGATAGTGATGAGAGAAATAAGAAAAGGCTTTGAATAAAGTGGATGAAGTTACACTGCTTGGTCTTGGAAGCCTATTATGAGAGTGACCGATGGGATGTTGTGGTAAAGGACTTAAGTTCTGCATCAAATGATCGTGTAGATTCTATTCTAGCCTACTGTTCTGGATTCGATTCCCCATTCGCCTACTGACAGATCAGGTTGAATTATCCCTATAATAATCAAAATGGAGGGGCCCATTCATTGACCTTGGTAGGTCTTTGATATGAATCCAAAAGCACCTTATGTGAAATATAATTTTAGTCATTCAGCAGACGCTCTTATCCAGAGCGACTTACAGTAGTGAGTGCATACAGTTTCATACTGGTCCCCCGTGGGAATTGAACCCACAACCCTGGCATTGGAAGTGCCATGCTCTACCAAGTGAGCCATATCCACGGTATGTTCTACAATAGACACCGTTTTGTCCTGTATAGGGGGTCAGTAATAGCTTACAGCCTACTGTCCATGTCAACGCTCCAGAGATCCTAGCTAAAGCCTATATCCGGTCTGAGTCAACAGCTATGGGGGTGGGTATTATGGGTATTCTCTAGGGGATCTATGTGTCCGCGGTAGGCCGAGTGTTTGCATATCGAGCAGACTGTGTAATCCCCGGCCAGGCAGAGGCGCTGGGCCTTAGTTGGCACTAGAGGCAGTCTGATGGCTGGATAACCAGGCCTGTGCATAGAATGCAATACCATAATAAATCCTTGCATTGTAGGGTTTTCAATAAGCATAAGTCTATAGAATATGGAATAGAATAAATTATATAATAAAATATGTAAGCTATATTACCTACGTGTCACTGGCTACAACTAGAATGGAATAACTTCCTTTTTAGAGGGAAATTCAACAGTGCTTTATATTCAGCAATCAAATAAATACATGATAACCTAAAACATAAGACTAATCAAAAAGGTGCCATAGCCAAATCAAGTGGCTTGAATGTTGGCCAACATAGGCTAGTAAATCGGATCTCCAATAGTCACATGCTTGTAGTTAAACATGTGGATATAATAGGCATTGTAACACCGGTGGCCTAGATCAAATCTATGGTCAAATCGAGAAGAGAAGTGTAGCCTTTTTTTCTCATCACCAAAGGCAGGGCCCCCTAGCATTTTGGGGGCCCCCAAGTGAGCACTGTTGTTATGGGTTTACTGTCTGACTCTGGTTTTGTGCGTGCATTCGCCTGTGTCTCTTGCCATGTGCCCGATTCCACCAACAACAGACGATAGACAGTAGTCACCATGGAGGCGATATGGCTGTACCAGTTCCGACTCATCGTCATTGGGGACTCGACGGTGGGGAAATCGTGTTTGATCCGGCGGTTCACAGAGGGGCGCTTCGCCCAGGTCAGCGACCCCACGGTCGGCGTAGATTTCTTCTCTCGCCTGGTGGAGATTGAGCCGGGGAAACGCATCAAGCTACAGATCTGGGATACCGCGGGACAGGAGCGTTTCAGGTATGTTGTGTGTGTGGGAGGGAGGGGGGGAGGGGGGGGGGATCTAAGGATGGTGACAGGTGTTTATAGTCGAATATTAACTGCTTTCGGTAGTGATCTATCATAGCCTACCTTTCAAATGACAGTGTGCTCTGGTGTGTCAATGCAGCTTCTTGTCCAGCAAGACTCAGAGCTCTGAGGTCTACACTGAAGTCAGGTTGTCATTCCACTACTGATTAGGGTTATTGACTAGTCAACAGTGCCTTATTATGCAAAGTACAAAGGGTATGCGGTTACAGCCCTACTTCAATATTTACTTTTTGGAACATCAGTGACACATTGAACATGCATGCCTAAACAGGCCTGGTTGACATTTCTAAAACGTGAAAAACAAGTATACAGTGAGGGAAAAAAGTATTTGATCCCCTGCTGATTTTGTACGTTTGCCCACTGACAAAGAAATGATCAGTCTATAATTTTAATGGTAGGTTTATTTGAACAGTGAGAGACAGAATAACAACAAAAATATTGAGAAAAGCGCATGTAAAAAAATATATTAATTGATTTGCATTTTAATGAGGGAAATAAGTATTTGACCCCCTCTCAATAAGAAAGATTTCTGGCTCCCAGGTGTCTTTTATACAGGTAACAAGCTGAGATTAGGAGCACACTATTAAAGGGAGTGCTCCTAATGTCAGTTTGTTACCTGTATAAAAGACACCTGTCCACAGAAGCAATCCATCAATCAGATTCCAAACTCTCCACCATGGCCAAGACCAAAGAGCTCTCCAATGATATCAGGGACAAGATTGTAGACCTACACAAGGCTGGAATGGGCTACAAGACCATCGCCAAGTAGCTTGGTGAGAAGGTGACAACAGTTGGTGCGATTATTCGCAAATGGAAGAAACACAAAAGAACTGTCAATCTCCCTCAGCCTGGGGCTCCATGCAAGATCTCACCTCGTGGAGTTGCAATGATCATGAGAACGGTGAGGAATCAGCCCAGAACTACACGGGAGGATCTTGTCAATGATCTCAAGGCAGCTGGGACCATAGTCACCAAGAAAACAATTGGTAACACACTACGCCGTGAAGGACTGAAATCCTGCAGCGCCCGCAAGGTCCCCCTGCTCAAGAAAGCACATATACAGGGCCGTCTGAAGTTTGCCAATGAACATCAGAATGATTCAGAGGAGAACTGGGTGAAAGTGTTGTGGTCAGATGAGACCAAAATCGAGCTCTTTGGCATCAACTCAACTCGCCGTGTTTGGAGGAGGAGGAATGCTGCCTATGACCTCAAGAACACCATCCCCACCGTCAAACATGGAGGTGGAAACATTATGATTTGGGGGTGTTTTTCTGCTAAGGGGAGAGGACAACTTCACCGCATCAAAGGGACGATGGACGGGGCACGGGGCCATGTACCGTCAAATCTTGGGTGAGAACCTCCTTCCCTCAGCCAGGGCATTGAAAATGGGTCGTGGATGGGTATTCCAGCATGACAATGACCCAAAACACACGGCCAAGGCAACAAAGGAGTGGCTCAAGAAGAAGCACATTAAGGTCCTGGAGTGGCCCAGCCAGTCTCCAGACCTTAATCCCATAGAAAATCTATGGAGGGAGCTGAAGGTTCGAGTTGCCAAACGTCAGCCTCGAAACCTTAATGACTTGGAGAAGATCTGCAAAGAGGAGAGGGACAAAATCCCTCCTGAGATGTGTGCAAACCTGGTGGCCAACTACAAGAAACGTATGACCTCTGTGATTGCCAACAAGGGTTTTTCCACCAAGTACTAAGTCATGTTTTGCAGAGGGGTCAAATACTTATTTCCCTCATTAAAATGCAAATCAATTTATTACATTTTTGACATGCGTTTTTCTGGATTTTTTTGTTGTTATTCTGTCTCTCACTGTTCAAATAAGCCTACCATTAAAATTATAGACTGATCATGTCTTTGTCAGTGGGCAAACGTAGAAAATCAGCGTTCCATCTGTCTCCATTCCTGCTCTATATTTGTGTCTTCTGATTCATTTCAACTGGTTCTTTATGAATATTTTACCACCCTCTTCTTCTTCCACTCTTTCATGGCACCTCCCCATCCCTCTCTCCACCCACACCTTGCCTGCCTGTCATATCCCTCCTCTCACTTCCTCTCCCCTTCCTGTCCTCCCTCCCTCTCTCCCTCTCACATTTTCTCTTTCTCTCTTCTGCCAAACTTTTCCTCTCCCTCTCTTGCTACTTGTCTCCTAACACCTCTCTCTTGCGAAAACACACACACACTCTTCTTTTAGTTTAGAAGGACGCTATTTTACCATGTCTTCGTGATGAGCGTGATGCAACAGTAACACTCTTGATAAGATCTCAGATGTTTCCTCGATGATGCGGATGCTTCGATCCTCCACTGTGATCTGCCATGTCATCCAGGTTCAGCTTAGTAACCTATAGTCCATCTATATCGAACGTTCCCTCTCATCTCTCTCTCAGGTCCATCACCAGAGCTTACTATCGTAACTCGGTGGGCGGGCTCCTGCTGTTTGATATCACAAACCGTCGCTCCTTCCAGAACGTTCATGATTGGCTAGAGGAGGCCCGGAGCCACGTCCAACCACACAGCATCGTGTTCCTATTGGTCGGACACAAGTGTGACCTGGAGCCTCAGCGTCAGGTAGCCTATCGGATTGTGTGTCCGTGTGTGTGTGTTTGATTGAGCATTGAAAGAAAGAAATAAAAAATCCTCACCCTAACTAAGGATATTAGAAATGGCGCCTGAAACACTCTGAAATCAGACAATAAAATCTAATATTTACCTTTATCGCCAGGTGACTCGTCAGGAGGCTGAGAAACTCGCCGGCGCCTACGGGATGCGTTACGTAGAAACTTCGGCCCGCGACGCCATCAATGTGGAGCACGCCTTCACAGAGCTGACCAGGGACATCTTCCAGCTGGTGAGGAGATAGGATGAAGAAGGTTGAGTCAAGAATCAAAATGGAGTCACATTTTCAATGCTAATCCTGTAGAATCTTTGGCTATTAAAGCAACGGGCTGGTCCCATGAACTGGTACCAAATGGTACAAACCTACGCAGTGTCAAGTGAATCTCAAAGAAACTAAATTGTAATTAATATACAATTATTAGGTTATTGCCATTTTAACAAGTAATTTCAAAGTAAATACCTGATAAATACTAGGGCTGGGAATTGCCAGGGACCTCACGTTACAATAGTATTACAATACTTAGGTGCCGATACATTATGTATTTTTAACAAGAAATTTCAAAGTAAATACCTGATAAATACTAGGGCTGGGATTTGCCAGGGACCTCACGATACAATAGTATTACAATACTTAGGTGCCGATTCATTATGTATTGCTATTCAATACTGCGATTTAATTGCGATGTTGATGTTCCAAACATATTGCTCACCATAGGTCTGCTACAGAGACACGAGAGAGCCATGAGAAAATGAGTTTTGATCAGTCATGGAAATAAAAAGTGATGAAAACATGTTCGCTCACTATTTAAAAAGAAGATGGCGAACAAGCTATAGGATGAAAATTACCTGAGTTTTGGAGCAGGTATAGCCGACTAGCGCTAGCTAATGCTACCTACAGTAGAAATAAAAAATTAATTAATTGATACTTGGAGAATAATAATGCGATACGTAATTATCGATTTTTTTCCCCCATCACTACTAAATACTGGTCTGTAAAATACAGGGTTACCTTGGTTAATTTTCGAAAAGCCTCTGCATGTGAATACGACGTTGTCCCTCTTAACCTTGATATCTTGGCCCTAGGTGAGGAGTGGTGACATCACCATCCAGGAGGGCTGGGAAGGGGTGAAGAGCGGCTTCGTCCCCAACGTGGTCCACTCCTCCGAGGAGGTCACCAAGAGCGACCGGCGGTGCCTCTGCTGATCTGGAGGGATCCACTAGAGAGAGATCCCTGACCTTGTTTCCCCTAGGTCCTCCTGGATCCATTTCAGCTCTCTAGTTTAGCCATTTGCCTCTGCTGATCTGCATCTGGATGGAGGGATCCTACCCACAACTACACTACATGGTCAAAAGTATGTGGACACCCCTTCAAATTAGTGGATTCGGCTATTTCAGCCACACCCGTTGATGACAGGTGTATAAAATCGAGCACACCGCCATGCAATCTCCATAAACAAACATTGGCAGTAGAATGGCCCGTACTGAAGAGCTCAGTGACTTTCAACGTGGCACCGTCATAGGATGCCTCCTTTCCAACAAGTCAGTTTGTCAAATTTCTGCCCTGCAAGAGCTGCTCCGGTCAACTGTAAGTGCTGTTATTGTGAAGTGGAAACGTCTAGGAGCAACAACGGCTCAGCCGCGAATTGGTTGGCCACACAAGCGCACAGGTTTGTCGAGATCGTTGTGGAAGAACTTGACTGGCCTGCACAGAGCCCTGACCTCAACCCCATCAAACACCTTTCGGATGAATTGGAACGCCGAGTGCGAGCCAGGCCTAATCGCCCAACATCAGTGCCTGACCTCACTAATGCTCGTGGCTGAATGGAGGCAAGTCCCTTCCTATTAGAGTGGAGGCTGTTCTAGCAGCAAAGGGGGGGGACCAACTCCATATTAATGCCCATGATTTTGGAATGAGATGTAGGACTAGCAGGTGTCCACATACTTTTGGTCATGTAGTGTAGATCCCTGCCTGGTTTCCCATAGCCCCCCACCTTTCTCATCTAATTTCTCCCATAACACAATTCATACAACCAGAAAGCATCACACTACGGTTGGGCAAGGTTTGGCCAAAACTACATTCTATTTGACTCAGTTTAAAGGAGACTAAGATGGAGGGGGCTCTCAGTCTCCCCCCTACCCCTAGGGAAACTAAATCTGGTCTCAAACTCTGTGGTTCTCTACCTTTTTCTCCCATCATCCAACTACCACTGTACAATCCTTCTTACCTAATACCATAATGGACTTTATGGACCCTTTGGACTGGACGTAAGGGAATGACTGTTTGACTCTAACAGTACAGGTGGACAAAGTGACTCCAGGGTCGTATTCACTTGACGTCGAACGGAGGAAATGGACAAAACAGGAAGGGACTACCTAAACCAATAAGAAACTCTTGTTTTTGTTGCAAAAACTGTGTTTTTTTTATGGTGTGCACTAATGAATACGGCCCAGTAAAGGTGGACTATAAAGGGGATATTAGGCATCCCTGAGTACCGGTACATTACCTGAACATTTACCTGTCCCTGAGAGGGTCAAACTGACAACAGAGAAGGACTATTTATTTTAGTACGTTTGAACAATGACTCAGAATGACTCTGGAACTTGGCCTCCTAGTGATTCTGGAATCTAGCTGAGGAACCCCATGGTAACAGTGGAGAGACAGCTAGGAGAACATACTCTTAAAAATACCACATGACCTATAATTCCACACCTGCAGACATCTAAATTACAGTTAACTCCATAGATACAACAAGTATGGCAACAGACATGTGCATTCAATATCTCAATCAGTATAGAAATAAGGACATTCATTCCAAAATGTATCACATTTTGTTATCATGAATGACCATACTTTAGTTGGATGCACTAACACAATGTAACAACCTTTCTGGTTTGGAAAGTGAAAAATGAAATGGTTTGGCACAATAGGAACTCGCTGCGTTGTAACAAATGGTCTCCTACATTTTATTTTCAGTTCAAGATGTTTTGTAGCCACTGTGTTCAAGGTCAATCTCGTTCTCATCAGGCGCTACAAGCAAATTATTTATATCAAAGAATCATAATCCAAAACTATGATTCCTTCGTCTCTACTCTGAGTGAAGAGATTGAAATAAGATTTTGTTCATAAAGGTTATTAGTTTTGGTTAGGGGAAGCACCATTGCTTTCCTCTGAATGGGTGAGTGTGTACTACTGATTCCCTAGGGCACCTCTTCATCCCCTTGATTTGCATAATAACTGCAAGGATGAACCGCTATCATGGAGCATTATCATATGTCAATGTAACATTTAAGGGCCGGGGGAGCTGGGTTGACTGTGTGCATCTATCAGGTAGGATTACCATTGAGAAGGAAGAGTGGATGGTAAACGTTGTCAATCATGAATCTGGAAACATTTTGCAGAGTCTCGACATGGGATATCCCATTTTGCAGAGTCTCGACGTGGGATATCCCATTTTGCAGAGTCTCGACGTGGGATATCCCATTTTGCAGAGTCTCGACGTGGGATATCCCATTTTGCAGAGTCTCGACGTGGGATATCCCATTTTGCAGAGTCTCGACGTGGGATATCCCATTTTGCAGAGTCTCGACGTGGGATATCCCATGAAGCGTGTGACTTTCCACTCCTTTACAACTTGGATCAAGAATGGACTTCTTTGGATTACAGTGTGCTTTTCCCAGTTTTGTGGACATTCTGGTTCTAGAATAGAATCTTTGACATCATGATGTTCCACCCATAGAATTAGAACATTGTAGAATTATATTCAGTGCTCTTAACTGAACAACAGTGGCTTCACCAATCTCCACACACTTCAACTCTCCTCCAATGCTTATACCGTATCAGAGTAGTCGGTCTACACAGACGGGTTGAGACTAGTATCAGAGGGTTTAAGGAGTTTGGATCAGTTGCTCCTCATCATCTAATAAGACACTGTGTAGGCGTTAGGTCTCAAAACAAAGATCTAGGATCAGATTACCATAACCCCCAGGCTAGCTGTTGCTCATCAACAATATAACACGCAAGTAGATCATCAATGTACAGCATTACCAGGGTCGTGTTCATTAGGCATCAAACAGAAGAGAACAGACTGAAACAGAGGGGAACTACCTGAAGATGTCTAATAAGAAAATGTTTTCTTCATTTTCCATTGCAAAACGTTTTGCTACGTTGCGCCCTAATGAATACGACCCAGGATTAATATTTTATTCTCTCTCTCTAAACTGTACAATTCCATGTAACTACTGTTCATTCAATTCAACATCTATGGAACTTTCTGGGCCACTACTATTCTATCGAAACAACTTGAAATGTACTCAAAAATAAATAAAAACAATGTGACCGGTAAAACACCCCAGTTTCGCTCTGTGTCTAACAATGTAGCGCGCCCGTGTGTGTGTAAAACGATGTAGTCTTGGCTTTGTCATAATGGGTTACTCATTGCAGTGCAAGAAACCAACCACTAGATGGCAATACAAGGCAAATACGTGTCATTATCAACAAGCTTGTCTAGGTCTTAATTAAAAGGAAAAACCAAGAACCAGCATGGAATGAGTTTGACACCCCTGCATTTAGCCAAATGGAGAAAATCATAATTGGCAGATATATAAACTAGGGTATTGAAGGGAATTATCCAAACTGCTAGATCAGGTCAAACTAGGTCAAACTCGGTCAAACTCTCCAAAGCTCCCTATTTTATTCATAGCGGTGAGTCTTGTGCTGCTTTCCTCTTTCATCCTTTTAGGCACATAGGCTTCGGTTCAAATCACATGGGTTAACCTCTCATAATCAATAGTTCACCCCAAATACCCAAATCTGTCAGACATAAAACCTCAAAAGTGATGCCAAGCATACCAATCCTTTGCGATTGAGGCCTGTAGATTTCTCCTCTTGCATAACAGTCACAACAGATGGTGTGGGATGACAGACGTTAACATCAGATAGTCCCCACCCAATGTCAAAGACTATCCTTTTACTGCGTTGATATAGATCAGTCTCTGAGCAGTGTAACCATGTGATCTCACATTCACCTCACCATAGGCCAGGGGTAGGCAACCCTGTGATGTTCTAGATGGCACGGTAGAATTGACTTGACAATGGAGACTGGAGTACTATTACTTTTGGCTTTATATTACATTTACATTTACATTTTAGTCATTTAGCAGACGCTCTTATCCAGAGCGACTTACAGTTAGTGAGTGAACACATATTTTATTTTTCATACTGGCCCCCCACGGGAATCGAACCCACAACCCTGACGTTGCAAACGCCATGCTCTACCAACATCCCTGCCGGCCATTCCCTCCCCTACCCTGGACGACACTGGGCCAATTGTGCGCCGCCCCATGGGTCTCCCGGTCACGGCCGGCTACGACAGAGCCTGGATTCGAACCAGGATCTCTAGTGGCACAGCTAGCACTGCGATGCAGTGCCTTAGACCACTGCGCCACTCGGGATACATTATATATCTGAAGCGTGGTAAGAATTAACACAGCAAGACCGCTTCATTTACATATCCCCTTGTCTTTCAACCTCAAGAGTGATACTGATTGGCTGTTAAACACAAGGGAGTTATGGACTATCATTAAAAGGTGTTATAGCTCCATATATTACACCACCCTGATCTTGGAGTGCCACAGGTACTGCAGGATTTTGTCCCAACTAGGCACCACAGTGAGGTACTTCGTGAGGTACTTAGCTATTTGATCAGTTCAGTGTCTAAATTCAACACGTAGTCTTCTAGGTATATGCGAGTAAAGTAAGATCACATAATAAAAAAATCATGCCAGCTGTGATGGAAACAGTTCGTTTCGTTGTAATTTTATAAACCCCAACAGATAATTTGTTTGATTGACATGGGAGGGATCTTTTTGTGTTGGTAAAATGAATTATGTGGTAAATGTCCGTGGATATGCCTTTATGTGCAAATATAAATGCAACATGTGAAGTGTTGGTGCCATGTCTCATGAGCTGAAATAAAAGATCCCAGAAATGTTCCATAAGCACAAGTTTATTTATCTCAAATTTTTGGCACAAATTTGTATACATCCCTGTTAGTGAGCATTTCTCCTTTGACAAGATAATCCATCCACTTGACCAGTGTGGCATATCAAGAAGCTTATTAAACAGCGTGATCATTACACAGGTGCACCTTGTGCGGGGGACATTAAAAGGCCACTAAAATGTGCAGTTTTTTCACACAACACCACAAATGTCTTGAGGGTTTTGAGGGAGCGTGCAATTGGCATGTGACTGGAGGAATGTCCACCAGAGCTGTTGACAGATAATAGAATGTTAATTTCTCTACCATAAGCCGCCTCCAATGTCATTTTAGAGAATTTGACAGTACGTTCAACCAGCCTCATACCCACAGACCACGTGTAACCATGCCAACCCAGGACCTCCACATCTGTCTTCTTTACCTGCGGGATCGTCTGAGACCAGCCACCCGGACAGCTGATGAAAACTGTGGGTTTTCACAACCGAAGAACTTCTGCACAATCTGTCAGAAACCTCAGGGAAGCTTATCTGGGTGCTCATCGTCCTCACCAGGGTCTTGACCTGACTGCAGTTCGGGTTTTTGTAACCGACTTCAGTGGGCAAATGCTCACCTTCGATGGCCACTGGCACACTGGAGAAGTGTGGTCTTCACGGATGAATCCCGGTTTAAGTGTACATGGCATGTGGACAAGCAGTTTTCTGATGTCAACGTTGTGAACAGAGTGCCCCATGGTGGCGGTGGGGTTACGATATGGGCAGGCATAAGCTACAGACAAGGAACACATTTGCATTTTATAGATCCCATTGTCGTGCCATTTATCCGCCGCCATCACCTCATGTTTCAGCATGATAATGCAAGGCCCCATGTCGCAAGGATCTGTACACAATTCCTGGAAGCTATAAATGTCCCAGTTCTTCCATGGCCTGCATACTCACCAGACTTGTAACCCATTGAGCATGTTTGGGATGATTCTGGATCGACGTGTACGACAGCGTGTTCTAGTTCCCGCCAATATCCAGCAACTTCGCACAGCCATTGAAGAGTGGGACAACATTCTACAGGCCACAATCAAAAGCCTGATCAACTCTATGCGAAGGACGTGTTGCACTGCATTAGGCAAATGTTGGTCACACCAGATACTGACTGGTTTTCTGATCCACACCCCTACCATCTGTGACAAACAGATGCATATCTGTATTCCCAATCATGTGAAATCCATAGATTAGGGCCTAATATATACGTTTTAATTGACTGATTTCCTTATAATGACCTGTAAGTCAGTAAAATATTTTGAAATTGCTGCATGTTGCATCTAAGATTTTTGCTCAGTGTAGATATAATTTTTGTCTCTTGGGATCTTCCCATTATATAACTCTTATTTTCTATTTTGAATGTAATGTAAAATCTTATGTTGTTCTAGTCTACTACTGTTCTGTAGTTTGTCATGTATTTGTACGTTTTATGTGGACCCCAGGAAGAGTAGCTGCTGCATGTGCTGTAGCTAATAGGGATCCTAACAAACGAAACAACCCGCCCAGCCTCCCTGCACTGTATCTGCCAGCTGTTGGCTAGAGCGCAGAGTAGGAACATTTGCTATTTAACGCAACAGTATGTGACAAAACTATCAGTGGAGTTAAAAATGCAACATCTGAGTTTCTATTTTTATTCAGTACATGAAAACTTAAGCAAAAAAGTATTTTGTGTGCACTGTCATCACGCACTGATTTTTATACGCAACAAGTCCATTTGGTGGAAACATAGCCTACCACTGACAGGAAAATGCACATATTTTCTCTACGCGGATTCTAGAATATTCGTATGAAAATCTGTCGCCTAGCTACTGCCTTTTTTAAAGTGTGACGTCGTTACCTCCAGCAGCTTCTCGACAACCTAGTTAAATGGAAATGCTCAGTAGCAGGCATTTGTCGCATCTACTTTCTATGCAAACTTTTAAAATAAAATAAACACTGGACAAGTTAATGGAAACAAATAGTTGAAGTCAGAAGTTTACGTACACTTAGGTTGGAGTCATTAAAACTTGTTTCTCAACCACTCCACAAATGTCTTGTTAACAAACTATAGTTTTGGCAAGTCTGTTAGGACATCTACTTTGTGCATGACACAAGTAATTTTTCCAACAATTGTTTACAGACAGATTATTTCACTTATAATTCACTGTATCACAATTCCAGTAGGTCAGAAGTTGACATACACTAAGTTGACTGTGCCTTTTAACAGCTTGGACAATTCCAGAAAATGATGTCATGGCTTTAGAAGCTTCTGATAGGCTAATTGACATAATTTGAGTCAATTGGAGGTGTAACTGTGGATGTATTTCAAGGCCTGCCTTCAAACTCAGTGCCTCTTTGCTTGACATCATGGGAAAATCAAAAGAAATCAGCCAAGACCTCAGAAAAAACATTGTAGACCTCCACAAGTCTTGTTCATCCTTGGTAGCAATTTCCAAACGCCTGAAGGTACCACGTTCATCTGTACAAACAATAGTACGCAAGTTTTAACACCATGGGACCACGCAGCCGTCATACCGCTCAGGAAGGTGACTCATCCTGTCTCCTAGAGATGAACGTACTTTGGTGCGAAAAGTGCAAATCAATCCCAGAACAACAGCAAAGGACCTTGTGAAGATGCTGGAGGAAACCGGTACAAAAGTATCTATATTCACAGTAAAACAAGTCCTATATCGACATAACCTGAAAGGCCGCTCAGCAAGGAAGAAGCCACTGCTCCAAAACCACCATAAAAAAGCCAGACTACGGTTTGCAACTGCACATGGGGACAAAGATCGTACTTTTTGGAGAAATGTCCTCTGGTCTGATGAAACAAAAATAGAACTGTTTGGCCATAATGACCATCGTTATGTTTGGAGGAAAAAGACGGGGTTTGACCCAAGTTAAACAATTTAAAGGCAATGCTTCCAAATACTAATTGAGCGTATGTAAACTTCTGACCCACTGGAAATGTGATGAAAGCAATAAAAGCTGAAATAAATAATTCTCGCTACTATTATTCTGACATTTCACATTCTTAAAATAAAGTGGTGATCCTAACTGACCTAAAACAGGGAATTTTTACTTGGATTAAATGTCAGGAATTGTGAAAAACTCAAGTTTAAATGTATTTGGCTAAGGTGTATGTAAACTTCCGACTTCAACTGTAGCTATTGTTGCATGACTATGCCATAAGGAATTAGCAAGAGAGCAAATACTGACTGGCACCACACAGAGATCACAATTAGAACACAGGACCAGCAGGTCAATTTCTCTTTCCCAAAATTTTCTTTTTTTTTTTGCCCTTTTTTTTTTTAATCACTCAAGTGTTCTAATGAATACAACGTGACAAATACATTGAGGAAGAGGAGGAAGGTAGAGGAGCAAACAAGACATGAGGAAAATTAAACCATGAAAACACAGGCAGGAAGCAGAACAGAAGGGCTACATCTGCTCTATGAAGTGCACTACCGTTGGGAAGGTGCTATTTGGGATGCAGTCGGGGGACGAGGAGTGAGGGACAGAACGGAGAAGAGAGTGGGCTCGACATTTTGAACATTCTCATAAAATCACAGGAAGGTGTCAGCTTCAACTGGTGAGATGGTCTTCCTCCTCCTCCTCCTCCTCCTCCTCTCTCCCATTTCCTGCCCAGCGAGGATTATGGGTAATGTAATAGCAGGGTGTGTTCTGAAAGTAAACCAAGGCCCCAAACCAGTACAAAGTGAAGATCAACGTCAATAAGAGTTTTGAAAAAGAAGTAGTACTCGACAGCTTTAAGAGAACACGAGGAGAGGAGGAAGAAATGTAGGCCAGTGACAACCTAAAGACTAAGAAGGGGATGAACAAATATTAGTGCATAATAACCGTAATAAAAGAATACAAAAAAACTGCCGTAGTAACTTTTGTTTTGTCTTTTTTTACTTGAAAAAATACTTTAAAAAGTAACAAATCAATAGAATAACCCTTGGTCTACATTCCAAATGACACCCTATTCCCTATACAGTGCACTACTTTTGACCAGAGCTCTATGGGCCCTGGTCAAAAGTAGTGCACTATATAGGGAATAGGGTGCCATTTAGGTCGCTTCCTTGTTGTAGAGACTAGAGATGTGAACATGATGTTGGGGAAGGTTGGTGGTTGCTGGGGCGGGTTACTAAGAGGGGAGGGTGTCCCCCTCTCTCAAGACTTCTCGACTGATTTAAGGAGGTTGTCCTTGCTCCTCCTCTTAACGTCAAAGTTGTAGACTCGTGCCATATCTGAGGGGGGGGCGATGGGTTAAGGACGACACATTTCTCAGTCTATTACATTTTTGTCTAGTATTTTCAGAAGCCTTGTGCCATCTACATAGGTAGTACCTCTAATATACTGTAAACACTGTCTTTACCAGTCTATCAAAACAACAGTACATACCAACAGTTTGAACGAGATCCAATTGTCAACACGAAGTACATAACTCGATTTCAAAATGTTATTTTCTCCTGGTTATGAAACGTCGTTTTGGGTCTTTGAGTGTCAAAAAAGATACGTCAAATAACACTATTTGACCCGTCAAATAAACTTGTTGACCAATTAGGACCTGCATTTGACTGCACGTCACATAATTTAACACCTTCATACATTTTTTACATAATTATTACACAATGATTACACTATCACTCGTATTTCATAGTGGAATTTCCGGTTAGCCTTCAAAATTAAAGTCTGTTTTTGACAGCGATGCAAATGATTACAAATAGTGGAATTATGCCATACGAGTTTGGAATGTTAATATATGCGTTCAACAAAATAAAACAATTTGCTAATTTTACAAATCTGTTGAAATCACACTGGATGTATTAGACTTATTTCACTGTACAGCCTTACCTATGGATTGTGGATCAATGACATGGGCTATCGGTCTACTCAGTGACACCCAGAGAACATTAGCTTCGTAGCTCATATTGTGGGACTCTGAAACCACTGTGAATTGAGACACATTTATTGTACCAGTCAACCTACTCTGTATTTTGAACAATATTCCAGAGGAAAAACAATACAACGTGGATGTTTTTTTTTTGAGTCTGATAACTCTCAGGAGGACGATGGGGAAAAAAGCACTTGGGTACTGATTAGACTAATAACCCATTTCATTGCTCCACATTCCAACCTTGTTAAACATCATCTAGTCTAAATATTGCATGATTCCACCAAATTGTAACCTTCTGCGCAATGGTGGAAAAAGTACCCAATTGTCATACTTGAGTAAAAGTATAGATACCTTAATAGAAAGTTACTCAAGTAAAAGTGAAAGTCACCCAGTAAAATATTCCTTGAGTAAAAGTCTAAAAGTATTTGGTTTAAAATATACTTAAGTATTAAAAGTAAATGTAATTGCTAAAATATACTTAAGTAACAAAAGTAGAAGTAAAAGTATAAATCATTTCAAATTCCTTATATTAAGCAAAGCAGATGGCTCCATATTTCTTGTTTTTAAAATGTACGGATAGCCAGGGGCACACTCCAACACTCAGACATTATTTACAAAATAACCATTTGTGTTTAGTGAGTCCGCCAGACCAGAGGCAGTAGGGATGACCACGTGTTCTCTTGATAAGTGTGTGAATTTCCCAATTTTCCTGTCCTGCTAAGCATTCAAAATGTAACAAGTACTTTTGGTTGTCAGGGAAAATGTATGGAGTAAAAAGTACAATATTTTCTTTAGGAATGTAGTTAAGTAAAAGTTGTCAAAAATATAAATAGTAAAGATACCCCCAAACACTACTTTGGTAGTCCTTTAACGTATTTTTACTTCAGTACTTTACACCACTGCTTCTGCGCCACTTCCGAAGAGGTACTTTTATTTTGAAGGCCAACCACAAATTCCACTATTGTGGCTAATCCTTATTATGGCTAGCTTCACAACACACAACAAGTCCGGTCAAGCCTCAGTAGCCAGATGAAGCGTACTGGCTGCTTATAACGTTTGCTTTGGGCAAAAGGGTTAAGTAGCTGGTTATTTTCATGAACTGAAGTTACATTTCAATAGGCGAACAACAAGTGGCTACCTAGCTAATACTTACTCACATGGATTCCTAAATCATTGCTAAGAATATTGAAAATGACCGCAGTTTCTATTGGTCCTTGTTTTCAGGCTAGTTGCATTGGTGCTAGCTAGATACCAAGCTAAAGCTAGCTAGCTACCCCAGAAGTTGCTAATAACATCTTTATGAAACATTTCGCAAAAAAAATTCTCGTTGGATCCTGATCTTATTTCAAATGCTCTCACAGACGTTTTCCCATTCGGTCGAACAAATAATGCCTTATTACCAACGCGGTATTGTAAACACATCGTTCGTGTCCGGTGTGTGCTTGTTCGCAGACTTTTTTGTACATGTTTGACAGTGCTACTGATCCTAGTGGTGGCGCTTGGCTTGAACGTGCAAATTCAGCACACAAAACATTATATAATATAATTGTATTATTTGACGTGTCAAATTAAAATCTTATTTGACGTGTGCCTTTTTTTTTGACACGCAAAGGCCCAAACGGCGTTCATTACATTACTTTCCCTGCTTTGACACAACCGTCTGTCACAGCTGTAGACCATCTGTAACCCATCTAACAAACACCTGCACCAGTAACTCTGCCCTACCAGACCACGAACTGTCTCAAATCGTAAAACCACGACAAGACAAGGCAACACCCAAAGACCAGTTACCCATCCCTGACACAGAGAACATTCTATCACAGCTTTCTTCACTCAGGGTATCTGCAGGTTCCATCAGGTTGAATTTAAGACTTTAAGATATTTTTAATGCCACTTGAAATGCAATTTAATACACATTTTGAGGTCTGCGTGGCCACAAACCTGCTAATATTCCCATATTTTTTCATGCTGTCGCCAATATAAAAAATGAGTCGGCTAATCATCTTCTAATGCCATTCACAGTGCTTTAATAAAGAGGAGCGATAGACTACTGACATGGTAATCAACTAACTTGTTCCATCTAGGCAGGAATGCATGATTGAATATATTTTGATGTGCACTGCAACCTAATCCAGTGATTGTCATGAATTTTGGGTAGACAATTAGACTATTGTTGTTATATTTCAGTGTTAAAATAGGTCTCAATATTTTTAGTTAAATATAGATTAATTTGCTTACATCTTTATGTGCAATAATATCACAGACTAATATATTTAGTGCTAATTCACCAACTGGTTAAATGGACATTCAAAAAACGTTAGCTAGATCACTACCTCTAAATATAATTTTCACTGGAAGTAGCCATGTAAAGCTATTATTAAATGTCCCCCCAAAAATGGTGCTGTCATAGCCTAATACCCAATGAGGCCGATGCGCCCGCAATGGGCGATACTCATTTTACGCGCTCCGTATCTCAAATCCATATCAATATCTCGGTTGTAAAATAGACAGCTGAGAAATAAAACAAATATACCTGCACAAAACTGAGAACATTCGCTCTTCAACTGTGACAAGTATTACCAGGGACTAAAACTATTTTTTTTGCATACCAGCCACTCAGATTTTTAACCAGCCAAAATATTTGTTTTGCCATAATTACACAAAGAAACACAATAAAACGGATTATCATGCTTAGTAATGTTTCTAAAACAACAAATGCATTACTAGTAAAAACTAATGTGGTATATTTCTCGATTTAATTTAATATTCTGTGACCTGAGTATTTTAATAAAAATATCAGACAAAAATGTTCAGCTGCCCCTTTAAGGTTACCTTGGTAACAGGACCACTGAGTAATCACTGTGCCAGTGAGAACGTCACAAGTAGAGGCCAACTGATGTCTCTTTTTGCTAGCAGTAGGAGCAAACTGAAACATTGAAAAGCAACCGAGCTTGTGAACTAAACAATGTAAATAGCCAAGAAACACGAGGACAAAGTCCAACTTTTATGTCTGTGCCCATTGGTTCTAAAAACAAATCTTTCAGCAGTCACAGCCCCCCAGACAGGCAGTGATTCTGGGCAAGGTGAAATAGCTATAACGTTAGGATTCAGATTTCTTAGTGCATTACCAGATATGAAACAAAACGGCAGAAATACTTTGAAAACAGCTAATGCAGCATTTATTTTGCTATAAATAACAACTTGCACTTGTGCCCATACATTATTATTTTTTATTAAACACTCACTGTAGAACCCGGAGTGTGACCACGCGCCAATGTGGCTGGTGAATTAGACATTCTTACCCGCCAATGCCAAAATATACCCGCGTTTGGCAGGTAGCGTGTTTAAATGTTAGGCCCCTGAGTATTACACAGGATAGCTGTATTTTTCTTATAAACTAGAGTGCAGTGGGAAAGGCAGTGAAAAGTGTGTCGCTCATTATCACTGCAGCAGGCCCCAACGAAACAGGCACATGGGTAGACGCTTTCATGAGAGGAATTATAAAGATAATGCACTTTACGGTTTGACAAAATCATTTAATAGCTAAATAGTTAACTAGCTAGCTAACGAGTGAGCTAACTAACCAAGCAAAAAGCAACGTTTCAAATTGGCTAATCTATTTTGTAGCCTAGCTTACTTAGCTGTGCTCTCTCAGCTGGCCATGGCCGACTTGCAGTGGCAAACACACACATCATGCCCACACAGAGTCGTAGGCTACATGTGGAGCTCTCCAGCATCTTGAAAATGCGCCTCGGTATGAGTAGGCTATAATGATGTTCTTTTTTATTTCTTTTTTTGCCATGATGGCAACAGTTAAGCAGCTGCTTAACATAGCGGAAACACTGTAGTCATCTCCGGTCACATTTTTTAACACCATTAAACTGAATTTAAGACAATTTATGACATTTTAAGGCCTTTAATTTAGATACATGAATTTAAGACTTTTTAAGGACCCTGCGGACACTGTTTTATTTTATTTTATCCAGCCTACTGGCCTATTCACCCATACTCCCCAGGCTTCCTGGCCTATTCACCCATACTCCCTTGGCCTCCAGGCCTATTCACCCATACTCCCTTGGCCTCCAGGCCTATTCACCCATACTCCCTTGGCCTCCAGGCCTATTCACCCATACTCCCTTGGCCTCCAGGCCTATTCACCCATACTCCCTTGGCCTCCAGGCCTATTCACCCATACTCCCCTTGGCCTCCAGGCCTATTCACCCATACTCCCTTGGCCTCCAGGCCTATTCACCCATACTCCCTTGGCCTCCAGGCCTATTCACCCATACTCCCTTGGCCTCCAGGCCTATTCACCCATACTCCCTTGGCCTATCTGCTGGCTTCAGGATACATCTCATCACCAGTGCCTCACAAAAGTAGTCATCCCCCTTGGTGTTTTTCCTATTTTGTTGCATTACAACCTGTAATTTAAATTGATTTTTATTTGAATTTCATGTAATGGACATACACAAAATAGTCTAAATTGGTGAAGTGAAATGAAAAAAATAACTTGTTTCAAGAAATCCAAAAAGGAAAAAACCCGGAAAAGTGGTGCATACATATGTATTCACCCCCTTTGCTATGAAGCCCCTAAATAAGATCTGGTGCAACCAATTACCCCCAGAAGTCACATAATTAGTTAAATAAAGTCCACCTGTGTGCAATCTAAGTGTTACATGATCTCAGTATATATATACCTGTTCTGAAAGGCCCCAGAGTCTGCAACACCACTAAGCAAGGGGCACCACCAAGCAAGCGGCACCATGAAGACCAAGGAGCTCTCCAAACAGGTCAGGGACAAAGTTGTGGAGAAGTACAGATCAGGGTTAAGTTATAAAAAAAATATCAGAAACTTTGAACATCCCAGCAAACACGTTTGGGTGTTCGCCAAAAGGCATGTGGGAGACTCCCCAAACATATGGAAGAAGGTACTCTGGTCAGATGTGACTAAAATTGAGCTTTTTGCCCATCAAGGAAAACGCTATGTTTGGTGCAAATCCAACACCTCTCATCACCCCGAGAACACCATCCCCACCGTGAATCACGGATCAAGATTGCTGTACCCCAGCAGAACCCATCCAACTTAAAGGAGCTGGAGCAGTTTTGCCTTGTAGAATGGGCAAAAATCCCGGTGGCTAGATGTGCCAAGCTTATAGAGACATACCCCAAGAGACTTGCAGCTGTAATTGCTGCAAAAGGTGTCTCTACAAAGTATTGACTTTGGGGGGGGGTGAATAGTTATGCACGCTCAAGTTGTCTGTTTTTTTCCGTCTTTTTCTTGTTTGTTTCACAAGAAAAAATATTTTGCATCTTCAAAGTGGTAGGCATGTTGTGTAAATCAAATGATACAAACCCCCCCAAAAATCTATTTTAATTCCAGGTTGTAAGGCAACATAATAGGAAAAATGCCAAGGGGGTAAATACTTACGCAAGCCACTCTAAAATCAGTGTTTCCCAACTCTCTTGGTTTTTACCACCAGACTGACACATCTTTGTTCTACCCCTGCACTGACACCTGCTTTTGGCAGCACTTGTCTGACAGCATCACATACTTCTCCAGCCTCCAAGCCTGTTCACCCATAGTCCCCTGGGCTGAGTGGGCCTTTGTTTAGGCATAAGGATACTGACTTCGGTGGTGGTGAACTGGTCTCTGAGGAAGTCTAGGTCTTCCTCCAGGGAGTCCAGGTTGCGCGATGCGGTCGCTAGGTTCTTCTCCAGAAGAGACTGGGCCTCGTCGATGTCATACTCCAACATCACATTGGCCTGGAAGAGGAGAGGGAGGAAAGAGAGGGGGAGACAGGGAGGTTAGAGTATTGAATGGTAATAATAATAATAATATATTGTAGTTTTTAGAGACTAGGAATTGTCCCTAACAAGGCTCCATCTAGCCTTCATCTAAGACCTGACTGTACTCCTGCAGATCCCAAGGTACTCACCCCTAGCCACAGGCACACTTTATCAGTGGCCGGGACCAACGCCTTGCAGTAAACATTGTCAGCCAACAGGAAGTGCGTCTCCATCGGGTTTGTGGTTTCCTATTGGACGAGAGGGGGGGGTGAAACCCAACACTCTACAGTGGTTTCCTGTCATCAGTCCCTACCACTCTGAAGGGTCTGAATAAGCAGCGTAGTAGTGGAGTTTCCAGCATACTGCTTATACCTTGCTTACAGATCTGTAAACATTGAACAGTTAGGGCTAAGGAGGAGGAGTAGGAAGATAACGGGGATCGGCTGGCAAGGTCTGAGTAGAAAACAAAGTAAGTAAACAGCGCCACGTTTGTTTCTTTACCTTCTTCTTCTGCATGTGTCGTAGGATTTCTAGAGTCTGCTTGATCTGTGGGATCTGGCTTTTCAACCTGAGGATCGCAGAGAGAAACACCATCGAAGAAGAATTAGAATCATGGTATTACATACATCTCAGGGTTTCCTTTAGCCGCTAAATGCCGGCTATTAGCTGATAAAATAAATTAAAAAGCAGATAAATAAAACTGTAGCCTGGCCGGGGCTGCATATCATGGGCTCCACCCCGATTTGGCGCTTCTGCACCATTCTCTGTCTTATGTGCATGCTGGAGAGAGACAGAGAGAGAGACAGAGAGAGAGACAGAGACACAGAGAGAGACAGAGAGAGAGAGAGAGAGAGAGAGAGAGAGAGAGAGAGAGAGACAGAGAGACAGAGAGAGAGACAGAGAGAGAGACAGAGAGAGAGAGAGAGAGAGAGAGAGAGAGAGAGAGAGAGAGACAGAGAGAGAGACAGAGAGAGAGACAGAGAGAGAGACAGAGAGAGACAGAGAGAGAGACAGAGAGAGAGACAGACAGAGAGAGAGAGACAGAGAGAGAGAGACAGAGAGAGAGAGACAGAGAGAGAGACAGAGAGAGAGACAGAGAGAGAGACAGAGAGAGAGACAGAGAGAGAGACAGAGAGAGAGAGAGAGAGAGACAGAGAGACAGAGAGAGAGAGACAGAGAGAGAAGGAGAGAGAGAGGGAAGGAGAAGGAGACAGAGAGGGAAGGAGAGAGAGAGAGACAGAGAGGGAAGGAGACAGAGAGAGACAGAGAGAGACAGAGAGAGAGAGAGAGAGACAGAGAGAGACAGAGAGAGAGAGAGAGAGAGAGAGGAGCCTTGGGCTACTGTTGACTGTGAAGGACGGCCGGCCAACAGATTTTGTTATCTTAAGTATTCCCTTTAAATACGGTGTACCTTTTAGTTCGAATTTTGTCGACAGACTAAAATATATTGAGAGAATGTGTTCAGAATATTAGGGCCATCGATAAAATGCAATTGTGTTCGTTGTCCTTAGCTTATGCCTGCCCATACCATAACCACACCGTCACAATGGGGCATTCTGTTCACAACGTTGACATCAGCAAACCGCTCGCCCACACGATGCCATACACACATGGTCTGTGGTTGTAAGGCCGGTTGGATGTATTGCCAAATTCTCTAAAACGACGTTGGATGTGGTTTATGGTAGAGAAATTAACATACAATTCTCTGGCAACAGCTCTGGTGGACATTCCTGCAGTCAGCATGCCACTCAAAACTTGAGACATCTGTGGCATTGTGTTGTGTGACAAAACTGCACATTTTAGAGTGGGCTTTTATTGTCCCCAGCACAAGGTGCACCTGTGTAATGATCATGCTGTTTAATCTGCTTTTTGATAAATTAAGCAAATTAAGGTAAACAAAACAATGTAATTAAATGGAATGATAATGTAGACCAGGGTTGCCCAACCCTGTTCCTGAAGAACTACCCTCCTGTAGGTTTTCACTCCAACCCTGTTCCTGGAGAACTAAACTCCTGTAGGTTTTCGCTCCAACTCCAGGTGTTACTAACCTGAATAATCTCATCAACCTGCTAATTATTAGAATCAGGGGTGCTAGATTAGGGTTGGAGCAAAAATCTACAGGACGGTAGATCGCCAGGAACAGGGTTGGGCAGTCATGATGTAGACTACACCAACTGAAGGGAACTAACAGTAAATTGGCAGTTAAAATATTTGTGGTTATTAGGCCTACTGACGGTCGATACTGATAGTGGCTAATATTTAACATGTTAAAAATAGGAAAGAGAGGAAGTCGGGGTAGCCAATCCTGCAAGTTAAAATCTAGGCTCTGTCGCAGCCGGCCGCGACCGGGAGACTCATGGGCGGCACACAATTGGCCCAGCGTCGTCCAGGGTAGGGGAGGGAATGGCCGGCAGGGATGTAGCTCAGTTGATAGAGCATGGCGTTTGCAACGCCAGGGTTGTGGGTTCGATTCCCACGGGGGGCCAGTATAAAAAGATATGTATTCACTAACTGTAAGTCGCTCTGGATAAGAGCGTCTGCTAAATGACTAAAATGTAAATGTAAATGTAAAAGGCCGTACAATTTAAATTCTGCATAACGGAACAGGATTTCATAAACTTTACTGTGGGAAAGTTGATATGCTTCAGTTTGCTGCTGTATAACTGGTTTCACATTTGTCTCCAACGATTATAAGGTAAAATATATCTAAAACCAGTGTAATTTATATGTCCAATCTCCTTATCCAAATGGCTTACTCATTTACCTAGCTCTTATCAATACCGCTTATCAATTTGTAAATTACAGTGCATGGAGAATGCTGTTTTTTCTATCGGAAAAATAAAATAAGTGCTTTTTCCACTTGGAACCGGTAGGATCGCTAGACCTTATTCATGGTTTCCTTCGCTCGTAAAGGTGTGGTGGAATTATGAGGTGAATTTAATCAAGGTCAGAATACGGTGTATCTGTAGACACCTTCATTTATTCAATCTCCATGCTATTCTCATGCTTAAGTTCATGGTTTGAATATGCATTGAGAAAAAAAGTGCACATAAAGGGAAATGCGTTCCATTTACGCACGGTTAACTCTGGTCGGAATTTCCCCATTGTGAAAGCCCACAAGGGGATTATCCTCTCTATGGACAAGTGTTAATACTGTAGTGGAGAAAGATGAGAAGAGCATTGCCGTGGCTACTGTACAACTTGCTTTTCAGGTATGTTGCAATTTTGGAACTTAACTATTTTTTCTTATTTATTATAATTAGTTTTATCATTATTATATATCACTGTTATTATTGTAGGCCTATTTATTCATCTAAAGATGTTTTGTTTCATTCTGTTGAGACATTTGTTGGCTAAATTAAGTTTGATCTGTCTTTTTAATTGTGTGTTCCGTATTTAGTTTAAGTTATAAGAAGGCCTGTTGTAAAAATAAATATCATTAGCTTATTGCTGTCAATTGTTGGGTACGGTAGGCAATAGCCTTTCTTGGTTATTGCTGCAATATAGCCTGGTTTAAACCTGTGTTTGCCACAATATACAGTATCTCACAAAAGTGAGTACACCCCTCACATGTTTGTAAATATTTGAGTATATCTTTTCATGTTACAACACTGAAGAAATGACACTTTGCTACAATGTAAAGTAGTGAGTGTACAGCTTGTATATTTGCTGTCCCCTCAAAATAACACAACACACAGCCATTAATGTCTAAACCGCTGGCAACAAAAGTGAGTACACCCCTACGTGAAAATGTCCTAATTGGGCCCAAAGTGTCAATATTTTGTGTGGCCACCATCATTTTCCAGCACTACCATAACCCTCTTGGGCATGGAGTTCACCTGAGCTTCACCGGTTGCCACTGGAGTCCTCTTCCACTCCTCCATGACGACATCACGGAGCTGGTGGATGTTAGAGACCTTGCACTCCTCCACCTTCCGTTTGAGGATGGCCCACAGATGCTCAATAGGGTTTAGGTCTGAAGACATGCTTGGCCAGTCCATCACCTTTACCCTCAGCTTCTTTAGCAAGGCAGTGGTCGTCTTGGAGGTGTGTTTGGGGTCGTTATCATGTTGGAATACTGCCCTGCGGCCCAGTCTCCGAAGGGAGGGGATCATGCCCTGCTTCAGTATGTCACAGTACATGTTGGCATTCATGGTTCCCTCAATGTACTGTAGCTCCCCAGTGCCGGCAGCACTCATGCAGCCCCAGACCATGACACTCCCACCACCATGCTTGACTGTAGGCAAGACACACTTGTCTTTGTACTCCTCACCTGGTTGCCGCCACACACGCTTGACACCATCTGAACCAAATAAGTTTATATTGGTCTCATCAGACCACAGGACATGGTTCCACTAATCCATGTCCTTAGTCTGCTTGTCTTCAGCAAACTGTTTGCGGGCTTTCTTGTGCATCATCTTTAGAAGAGGCTTCCTTCTGGGACGACAGCCATGCAGACCAATTTGATGCAGTGTGCGCCGTATGGTCTGAGCACTGACAGGCTGACCCCCCCACCCCTTCAACCTCTGCAGCAATGCTGGCAGCACTCATACGTCTATTTCCCAAAGACAACCTCTGGATATGACGCTGAGCACGTGCACTCAACTTATTTGGTCGACCATGGCGAGGCCTGTTCTGAGTGGAACCTGTCCTGTTAAACCGCTGTATGGTCTTGGCAACCGTGCTGCAGCTCAGTTTCAGGGTCTTGGCAATCTTCTTATAGCCCAGGCCATCTTTATGTAGAGCAACAATTCTTTTTTTCAGATTCTCAGAGAGTTCTTTGCCATGAGGTGCCATGTTGAACTTCCAGTGACCAGTATGAGGGAGTGTGAGAGCGATGACACCAAATTTAAACACACCTGCTCCCCATTCACACATGAGACCTTGTAACACTAACGAGTCACATGACACCGGGGAGGGAAAATGGCTAATTGGGCCCAATTTGGACATTTTCACTTAGGGGTGTACTCACTTTTGTTGCCAGCGGTTTAGACATTAATGGCTGTGTGTCACATGAAAAGATATACTCAAATATTTACAAAAATGTGAGGGGTGTACTCACTTTTGTGAGATACTGTATATCCTGCTCGTATTTTCCCTATAAACAATGGATTGACTTACTTTTGATATTACCTTAATAAAGTTTAGAAACTTTTGCGAAGGTTTGGTGTGGCTGTTAGCCTAGTATACTGAAGGACTATGGTATGAAGGCAGTGGGCACCGGCGCTTCAACTGACTCCGACAGTTGAACTTGAGGTGAGGAAGAATGCTTCAGGCCTGCCAGAGTTAAAATACAAATATAATGCTTATTTTAATAAAAATTCAGATAGAAAATTAACAAATTAACCTCCTTCTGTACGCCTATATCTGTATACCAAACGCCGTAGCCTATCTGACAAGAATAAATAAATAATGTTTTTTTTTTGTTTTTTTCTGGGGGATGGATCAGCTTAATATTGCAGATAGATTGTATATATAAATAATTGGTCATTTAGCAGACGCTCTTATCCAGAGCGACTTACAGGAGCAATTAGGGTTAAGTGCCTTGCTCAAGGGCACAGACAGTTAGCACTGCATCGCAGCCACTAGAGATCCTGGTTCGAATCCAGGCTCTGTCGCAGCCGGCCGCGACCGGGAGACTCATGGGCGGCGCACAATTGGCCCAGCGTCGTCCAGGGTAGGGGAGGGAATGGCCGGCAGGGATGTAGCGCAGTTGATAGAGCATGGCGTTTGCAACGCCAGGGTTGTGGGTTCGATTCCCACGGGGGGCCAGTTAAAAAAAATAAAATATGTATTCACTAACTGTAAGTCGCTCTGGATAAGAGCGTCTGCTAAATGACTAAAATGTAAATGTAAATGTAATTTCTTGCATTATTTGTTCTGTCGTTTCTGGAGGATTAAATTGAAATTGCAACCAACTTTCTATGGCTTGTTTTAGAAATAGTGATATTTGGGAGATTATTTCCTTTTTGAATAACTTAAAGTGAGAGGTTGTAATCTGAATAAAGGGAAAAAGGTATTTCTTGAACATTGGGTGAGAATCTTACTAATTTGCTTGAGAACCAGTTCGGATTTAAGTATAACTTTTGTATGACTGAAGCTTTTAGTGATAGGTCTAATGCTTTAATATTTAATCATTTCTGTCCTCCGAATTCATATTCATTATATAAATATGCCCTTTTAAATTTTGTCTGGCTTGTCGTTCCAAATAAAATTGATTATTTTTATCTCATATAATTTAAAAAAAACTGTTCTCTAGGCGTAGGCAAGACCATAAGCAAATAGGTAAACTGGGATAATACTAAAGAGTTAATCAGGGTGATTTTTCCACAAATTGACAGGTATTTTCCTTTCCATGGTAGTAAGATCTTATCTATTTTTGCTAACTTTGTATTAAAATTTATTGGAGTGAGATCATTTATTTCCTTTGGGATATGTATTCTGAGTATATCCACATCACCATCAGACGATTTTATTGGTAAACTACATGGTAATGTAAATTTTTTATTTTTTAGTGATCCAATACGTAATATAGTACATTTGTCATAATTTGGTTGTAATGCAGAGAGGTTAGAACATGTATCTAGATCCTCTATGAGGCTGTGGAGGGATTCTAGTTGTGGATTTAAAAGAAAACATGAATCATCAGCATACAATGACACCTTTGTTTTTAAGCCCTGGATTTCTAATCCTCTGATATTATTATTGGATCTGATTTTAATAGCTAACATCTCGATGGCCACAATAAATAGATATGCCGATAGTGGACAACCTGGTTTCACTCCTCTTGACAGTTTAAAACTTTCTGAGAAATAGCCATTATTTACTATTTTACACCTAGGGTTACTATACATGATTTTGACCCATTTTATAAGAGATTCTCCAAAATTGAAATGCTCCAGGCATTTATATATAAACCCCAGTCGAACTTTATCAAATGCCTTTTCGAAGTCTGCTATGAATAGCAGGCCTGGTTTCCCATATTTTCCATAGTGTTCTATTGTTTCCAATACTTGCCTTATATTATCTCCAATGTATCTTCCATGTAAAAAACATGTATGATTAGAATGAATAATATCCGACAAATCTTTATATTTTCCACTTGTATCCTGTTTCAGTAATAATGAGATCTGACCTTCTTGAGTGTCAGATAATCTCCATTTACATAGGAGTGGTTAAAACATGCTAATAACGGTCCTCTTAGTATATCAAAAAAGGTTTGGTATACCTCGACTGGTATGCCATCCAACCCTGGAGTTTTCCCAGACTTAAAGTCTTTAATTGCATCCAGAAGTTCATCTTCTGTAATTTCACCTTCACATGAGTCTTTCTGTGTGGCTGTTAATTTGACATTATCAATAGAAAAAAAATCTCTACAATTAGCTTCAGTTAGAGGAGATGGAGGTGACTGAAAATAAAACATATGCTTAAAGTACTTTGTTTCTTCCTTCAAAATATAATTTGGTGAATTATGGGTGACTCCGTCAATTGTAACCAGTTTCATTAAGTTCTTTTTTGGTAGCATTGGTAGCATTGAAGATTAAAAAAGAATTTTGTGCATTTTTCCCCTTATTCCATCCAGTTTGCTTTATTTTTTATAATATATTACACTTGATCTTTCTTGAATAAGTTTCTCCATTTCTTTTTGTTTTTCCTCTAATTTATTCTGAGCCTCTATGTTACAGTTTTTATTGCCATCTATCTGTTCTGTTAGACTTTCCATTTCCTTTGTTAGTATAAACTCTTTTGACCTAAATTGCTTTTGTTTTCGAGACGAGTACTGAATTGCATGGCCTCTAAAGGCACATTTAAAGGTGTCCCATACAATAAGGGGGTTCGCTGTACCTATGATATGTTGGAAAAAGTCAGTTATAAATTCCTTTGTTCTAATTATAAATAAATTATCATCCAATAGGCTTTGATTAAATTTCCAATATCCTCGCCCAGGTGGAAATTCAGTAAGAGTAATGTATATGCCTATTATATGATGGTCCGACCGCATTCTGTCCCCTATCAACACTTTTTTAAAAACTTTTGGTGCCAATGAGAATGACATAAGAAAGACGTAAAGACGACTAGCTTGATTGAGTCTCCGCCATGTATATCTCACTAGATCAGGATATTTAAGCCTCCATATATCTACTAGTTCTAATGTATCCATGACGTTCACGATTTCCTTAAGAGCATGTGGGTGATTGTTTGTGGTGTGATTTCCTTTACGGTCCATTGAGCTATTTAAAACAGTATTATAATCACCCACCATAATAATATCATCTTGAATTGCTTGCAGGGTTGATCATTTATTATATATATTGTCAAAGAATTGAGGATCATCATTATTTGGTCCGTAAAGGTTAATGAGCCATATCTGTTTATGGTCCAATAACATATTTAAAATAATCCATCTACCTTGCGTATCTATTTGGACAATTTGCACATTCGGATCAAAATTACTATTAATTAATATCATCACCCCTTTTGAATTTCTTTCTTGAATTCCTGTGGTCCATCCCATAACCCCCCCCCCCATCCCCACCCCCCACAACAGATGCCAGACAAGCACACACGCACATATTCACATACTCCAACACACTCAACCCCCCTCCTCCACAATCCACCATAAAATCAGATACTCAACGGCTGTTATATCCCAGAGCCCAACTCGAGAAATAACCAGATTTACGAGTGCACATACAGTTAAAGCTGATTGAGAAAGCATTAAATAAATAATGTTGGTGTTGTGGCATGCAGCCAGCATATCTCTCTCTCTCTCTGGGGCTAGGCCTAAGCTTCTCTTCCTTTATTTAATATTAATATCATACAACGGACACCTAAGCCTATACGCCTATGCATGCAATACCCTGATGCATTTAGAGCTCAAATCTCCGATAGCTGAACCGCGTGGTGGACAATTGTTGTTTTAGGAAAGTAAAAACCAATACAATATGCTATTTTGTTTTAGGCAGTTTTTAAGGACCCGTAAATGTGGCTAATTTGGCCAATATCCCTTGTTTATTGATGCCGCTGGCTGAGTGGGTGGAGGCCATTATTGGTTACGCACACAATGCATATACTGTGGGGAGAACAAGTATTTGATACACTGCCGATTTTGCAGGTTTTCCTACTTACAAAGCATGTAGAGGTCTGTAATTTTTATCATATGTACACTTCAACTGTGAGAGACGGAATCTAAAACAAAAATCCAGAAAATCACATTGTATGATTTTTAAGTAATTAATTTGTATTTTATTGCATGACATAAGTATTTGATCACCTACCAACCAGTAAGAATTCCGGCTCTCACAGACCTGTTAGTTTTTCTTTAAGAAGCCCTCCTGTTCTCCACTCATTACCTGTATTAACTGCACCTGTTTGAACTCGTTACCTGTATAAAAGACACCTGTCCACACACTCAAACCTCTCCACAATGGCCAAGACCAGAGAGCTGTGTAAGGACATCAGGGATAAAATTGTAGACCTGCACAAGGCTGGGATGGGCTACAGGACAATAGGCAAGCAGCTTGGTGAGAAGGCAACAACTGTTGGCGCAATTATTAGAAAATGGAAGAAGTTCAAGATGACGGTCAATCACCCTCGATCTGGGGCTCCATGCAAGATCTCACCTCGTGGGGCATCAATGATCATGAGGAAGGTGAGGGATCAGCCCAGAACTACACGGCAGGACCTGGTCAATGACCTGAAGAGAGCTAGGACCACAGTCTCAAAGAAAACCATTAGTAACACACTACGCCGTCATGGATTAAAATCCTCCAGCGCACGCAAGGTCACCCTGCTCAAGCCAGCGCATGTCCAGGCTCGTCTGAAGTTTGCCAATGACCATCTGGATGATCCAGAGGAGGAATGGGAGAAGGTCATGTGGTCTGATGAGACAAAAATAGAGCTTTTTGGTCTAAACTCCACTCGCTGTGTTTGGAGGAAGAAGAAGGATGAGTACAACCCCAAGAACACCATCCCAACCGTGAAGCATGGAGGTGGAAACGTCATTCTTTGGGGATGCTTTTCTGCAAAGGGGACAGGACGACTGCACCGTATTGAGAGGAGGCTGGATGGGGCCATGTATCGCGAGATCTTGGCCAACAACCTCCTTCCCTCAGTAAGAGCATTGAAGATGGGTCGTGGCTGGGTCTTCCAGCATGACAACAACCAGAAACACACAGCCAGGGCAACTAAGGAGTGGCTCCGTAAGAAGCATCTTAAGGTCCTGGAGTGGCCTAGCCAGTCTCCAGACATGAACCCAATAGAACATCTTTGGAGGGAGCTGAAAGTCCGTATTGCCCAGCGACAGCCCCGAAACCTGAAGGATCTGGAGAAGGTCTGTATGGAGGAGTGGGCCAAAATCCCTGCTGCAGTGTGTGCAAACCTGGTCAAGACCTACAGGAAACGTATGATCTCTGTAATTGCAAACAAAGGTTTCTGTACCAAATATTAAGTTCTGCTTTTCTGATGTATCAAATACTTATGTCACGCAATAAAATGCAAATTAATTACTTAAAAATCAAACCATGTGATTTTCTGGATTTTTGTTTTAGATTCTGTCTCTCACAGTTGAAGTGTACCTATGATAAAAATTACAGACCTCTACATGCTTTGTAAGTAGGAAAACCTGCAAAATCGGCAGTGTATCAAATACTTGTTCTCCCCACTGTAGGTGAGCAGTACATTTCTCAAATGTCCGATAAATGTAAATATTTTTACTGTTACATTCCCATGTACCGAATGAAAAAAGACAAGTTAAATGGGGTTTCTATCGCATTTTCAACTCTACTGATGGGTTTGTCACAATTTATTTTGCGTTATATAGCGAATGTGCCCACTCAGGTCTTGACACATGCGCTCATGCTCACAGATACAATACTGGTAGGCTACCTACATAATGAGATTATTATGGATAAGAGCGATATTATTTGTATATATATAAAACAGTAGCCAAGCATCGATCATCGTGTCACCTGAATAAGACCCTTGATATGTATTGGAAAGGCGCATCAAGCTCATCACCTTGCACATTCACCACCCGGTGAAGTTCATCATAACTTATTTCATCTGTAGCCTAATAAACTGCATGCTTTCCCGAGTCGTAGTGGGAGGACCACACAACAAATAATTGCGTGACTCCAACTTTCTTTTCCACCGCCATTTCTCGCATAATTAATTTCACCAACACAAAAAGATCCCACCGTGTCGAACAAACAAATTGTCTAGCGGCATTTATAAAATTGTAGCGGCATTTCCTGTTTCCGTCAGCCAGGTCGTGACTTTTTTTCATGCGTCAGGTAATTCATCAGCATGAAATGGTTAGATGGAAACGTGGTTTATGAGAAACACAGGGTCAATTCATATCACCGTAGAAGAGAATCTAGTGGTGTGAACGTTTAAACGTTAAAATGTTTAAACGAAATTGGGATCCTTAAAATACCTAACCCAAAAACAAATGTTTTTTAGTTCCCCGCCCCACAAAATATAAATCACAGTGCAGTCATCACAAAAAAGTATTTTCCATATTATAGCCTAACTAGACGATGGGTTATAATGGCCTGGGGAAAGATGTGTAATTTAAATAAAACCCAGAGGAAGAGGTTAACTGTACGCTACTGTGGTGAATTTGCGAGGCATGCAAGACAAGACATTGCAAGATACAGATTACCGAGACATATGCGTACGGTTCGTTCTGCCTGCTCCCTCCTTTCTCTCCCCCTCGTGCTAGCTCGCCTGCTCTTTCTCTTCACTAATGATGCCAGTGTGTGTTCAGTCTTCGGTCTGTTGCCTGTAGAATATCCTAAGCTATTCATTGATGATAGGCCCTGCTTTACTGAAGTTGCAAAACATTGCAAACCAAGAAATTGTGAGATACAGCTTTTGATCGCCGATAGATAGGCCTATTGCAAGGTTCTGTCTGTCTGTCAGGTGGCTGACCTGCCTACAGTACATTCAGAAAGTATTCAGACCCCTTGACTTTTTCTACATTTTGTTACGTTACAGCCTTATTCTAAAATTGATTAAATTTAAAAAAATCCCTGTCAATCTACACAATATCCCATAATGACAAAGCGAAAACAGGTTTAGACATTTTTGCAAATTTATTAAAAACAAAAAACAGATACCTTATTTATGTAAGTACTCAGACCCTTTGCTATGAGACTCGAAATTGAGCTCATGTGTATCTTGTTTCCATTGATCATACCTGAGATGTTTCTACAACTTGATTTGAGTCCACCTGTGGTAAATTAAATTGATTAGACATGATTTGGAAAGGCACACACCTGTCTATATAAGGTCCCACAGTTGACAGTGCATGTCAGAGCAAATTACATTTAATCCAGTTTGAAGGAATTGTCCGTAGAGCTCAGAGACAGGATTGTGTCGAGGCACATACCTGGGGAATGGTACTAAAACAATTCTGCATCATTGAAGGTCCCCAAGAACACAGTGGCCTCCATCATTCTTAAATGGAAGAAGTTTGGAACCACCAAGACTGGCCACCCGGCCAAACTGAGCAATAGGGGGAGAAGGGCCTTGGTCAGGGAGGTGACCAAGAACCAGATGGTCACCCTGACAGAGCTCCAGAGTTCCTCTGTGGAGATGGGAGAACCTTCCAGAAGGAGAACCATCTCTGCAGCACTCCACCAATCAGGCCTTTATGGTAGAGTGGCCAGACGGAAGACACTCCTTAGTAAATGTGAGTGATTTCACAAGTAAAATGTGAAAATGTATTATAGAACGATGACAGTGAAGGCCTATTTTGACATCTGGTATGGCTAACTTGGTGTTTGAGGGTATTAAAAAAATAACATTTTATTGAGACAATTGGTGTGGGCATAGTCAGACGTTGCAAATGGAGGATGCTTTTTATGCATAGGCCTACAATTATATTGAATAGGCTACATCTGTCTGTAAAAACTTCGAGAAATTATGACGTCATAAAAAAAATAAAGCGATCCCTCACCTATAAAAATTGCACTAGACCACTGCCTGTATGGCAATACTTTGAGAAGTTAAATGAGGAGGAAACGCTAACCTTACGAGGTGGAATTGAGGTACACTAATGGTAGTACAGGTGCAATGCTTAACCAACTGAAAAGGGACGTACCGTGAGACCCAAACTGTTGCTGGCAGCAACGCAGCTGCATTGTGAATTCATTTGGAACGTTACGAGTTTTTCTTATCGCTTTAACGTTAAACCGATTTGTTTTTTAATGGCAGTTTAAACATTAAGAAAATGTTTCCATTTGTCACATTCCTAATGTAGGCACACTTTACTAGCTAAAGGCCCTGCTACACTATGGCCATCAGCCATTGAGGAATCGCTTCCTTTGAAAATCAACGAAATGTCTTATACTGCCCGTATTGTGCTCGCGTTTAAAACCATTTCACCTGCGTTTTATATTGAAAGTGCTTCAATAGAGTAATCAGGGATGTGCAACTATAGTTTTTTATCACAGAAAATACATTAGTGCAATACATTCGGCAGCGTTATTTGACCCACAGCCACACAAGTAAATGAGTTTACAATGAAAAAGCAAGGTATTTTTGCAAAACCGATGCATGGCCATCACATTTCTAATGTTTATCATGTTAAGAATGTAGCCAGCTACATTTCCTAATGTTTTGCTTGAGGCTAATCTTGCATTTTACCAGAGAAAAGTAGGCTTCACCGAGAAACGTACCGGAGAAAAGTAGCTACACATCTGTCAGAGAGCTGTCCGCTGATGCCCATTTGTGTTTTCTCATCCGAGTGGAGAAGTGCAACTGAAGCACAACATTAGTCTGATGCCGAGGAGAACTTACAATAAGAAGCATTTTAGATCGCCATTTACAAAACGCTGAAAGATATTTCTTGCATTTTATTATAATTTTTCTGCATGAAGAATACTGAATTATGCATTAAGGCGACCCCTGTGACTGTTCACAATGTAAACAAAAGCAACTTATGTAATTAGAGGATAATTTAGTACAACCACTAGCAACAATTTAACGATGACTTGCGAAAAACTGGACCAAAGCTATTGTACTGACACATAATGGATGAATATGGTACAGTGCAGAAGGGGAAAATAGAATAGACACTCTTCCCCTCTCCACTCTCAAAACAATGCGCTCTGTGTAGCAGGTACAACTTCACTTTTTCTACATTTTAGTCATTTAGCAGACACTAGTCTTATCCAGAGCGACTTACAGTAGTGAGTGCATACATTTTCGTATTGGTCCCCCTGTGGGGCCTACCTTTGTTTCTTCTGCGCCAAGTTGAGCTCCATGTATTTGTATTTCTGGTACTGTTCATCCAGTTTCCTCAGTACGGCGTCTGCGGTGTCGTTGCCCGGCTGCTTCATAAACGACTCGACATCCTCCTACAACGGTTGACAAAATAACGTTAGCTATTTTAGCTAATATTAACGTTAGATCAGACGAGTCATTCTCACACTATATTGTGACACACAAGGGAGTTAACGTTAGATAACTGACGATAACTGTTTAATTGCATTTGGATGACAAGAGAAATTGGATAGGTAGCCAGGCCGGCTAATGGGCTTTCTCGGCGTTATTTCCCTAAAAGGATGTGAATGAACATAGCACCACTTTGCTAGATAACGTGAACGTAGCTACCTAGCATTAGCTTAGTTAGCATTGGTGACAGGCTAACATAGAGGCCGGACAACGGCGAATACATTTTCGAGAGCCTTATTTCACAAAGTAACGTTATAAGCGACACACTGTATATAATTCATATTTTACTCACCACAAATATTGCTTCGGGGATTCCGAGATGTTTTTTGTTTGTCGCCTGTACGGCATTGCTGCTTGCTATGGTCGTTGCCATCTTGGAAAAGACTGTATACTCCCTCTCTCGTCACTAAGAAGTTGGGCGTGGGGTCCCCACTGAAGAGCTTGGCTGTCAGAGACGGACGAGTAAGCGAGACACCCCAATCCCTGTTATTTTCTGGTTCAATGAAAGTCAATGAACTAAGTAGACTAGACCCAGCAGCTGTTGCATAGGTGTCTATGGGAGACCCACCCCGGGCGTTAAGTAGACCGGAACTGACCATTTATTTCAATAATAAACGGCCTGAGTGAACCATCTTTTTTTATCCACCATCTTGAACCCCTGGCTGCTTGTGAAGTGGTTTATTTTCTTTCCTTGTGTCCTCTCCTCGATCACTAGGCTGACATGGTTGAATAAATATATTGAAAGGCCATATACATTTACTATGTAGTAGGCTAATGTAACAGTCAAATCTACTTTGCAAGGCTTGGGAACTGTCTAACAACCTGTTTGATTTGAATACTGGGGAAAATACAAAAATACTTCAAAGATGATTGGTTTAGAATTAATGTTATACATGATTTATACAGTTTCCATTTCACATCAAATGATGGATACCTCATTGTTATTCTTCAACATAACATACACAAAACAAGACAGAGAACCAAACATGGTTTTGCTCACAGTGTGTGATGATGATAGGCCTACACATGGGATCTAGGAGTTAAATCATTTAGATGTGTAAGAATGTGCATTTTCACATTTATTAAAGGAATTTGAATAATTTCTGTCTCTTGGAAAATATATATATTTTTATCTCAATGAGACTAACCTGGTAAAATAAAATCAAGTGAATAATTGAATATTTTTTGGAGAGGTTTAGTGTTTTTTCCCCCATTTCCACCGCTGCCTACAACTAAGGATTTTATAACTATTTGATGACCTAGCAAACAAACAAGTCTGCCGAACATGGAACCAGGATATCATAAAAGCACTGTGTGAAGACAATAAAACAATCCATCAACCACCCCGCCTTTATTGGGTGCCATGAAACCATATAGCAGCTATAGTTGCTGAGAATACTGTCTGTAAGCCTATCCACCAAGACGCATTTCCACAAAGCTGGAGAAAGGAAATTACCCAAAGTTATTTTTGTACATTTTATTTTATGTAGCAGCCTAAAAAAACCTATAACTTGATAATTTGACAGAAGACATCATAGGGGATGGGGTCTTTATCTTATCTAGGAAATTTTTTCATTATCTTTTTAAACGTACAGAACATATACAATTACTGTTTTCACAGATGTAGACACTGGTATGGTGCTGGAGATATACTGAAGTTAAAACGTGGTGAAGTGTCCTTTTTAATATCTGTCCTATGAACTATCTTTCAGAAAGCACTCCCAACACCTGACATCCAGACATCACTGTGCCGAGGACCAACACCTGACATCCAGACATCACTGTGCCGAGGACCAACACCTGACATCCAGACATCACTGTGCCGAGGACCAACACCTGACATCCAGACATCACTGTGCCGAGGACCAACACCTGACATCCAGACATCACTGTGCCTAGGACTAACACCTGACATCCAGACATCACTGTGCCGAGGACTAACACCTGACACCCAGACATCACTGTGCCGAGGACCAACACCTGACATCCAGACATCACTGTGCCGAGGACCAACACCTGACATCCAGACATCACTGTGCCTAGGACTAACACCTGACATCCAGACATCACTGTGCCGAGGACCAACACCTGACATCCAGACATCACTGTGCCTAGGACTAACACCTGACATCCAGACATCACTGTGCCGAGGACCAACACCTGACATCCAGACACCACTGTGCCGAGGACCAACACCTGACATCCAGACACCACTGTGCCGAGGACCAACACCTGACATCCAGACATCACTGTGCCGAGGACCAACACCTGACATCCAGACATCACTGTGCCTAGGAATGTGATACTGCCTACCTACTGCAGCTGAATGCTTTTAGCTTTGGACGACTTTGAACTTTTCTTGAATGACAATTGTGACCGTATTGATCAATTTGTTCACGGGAACAGAAGCTAACAACAACATTCAGTTGAAATAGAAGTCTGTCACGTACTGAACAATCCAAAAAAAAAGCATTCCTTACCCCAGGACACTTAAATCCAGGAAAATAAAGAAGAACGAGAACTCTGTGTCTGGCTGCATAGATCTGAGTTTATTCACAGGTCAAACAAAGAGGCTTACGTTCTGGATGCCATCATTAGAGCCTTGTATTGAGCACTGCAAGAGAGGTAACAACCATGGCCTGGAAGGCAGCTGGAGTCTTTGTTTTCCTACTCCTTATTGCAAGATCATCCTCAACTTCTCTTCCTATCAGTATGACAGTGTATTTGAATGACACTGTTACACTCCCCTTCTATGGATCATGCAATGGTCATGTCATTGAATGGAAGCATCGTCAGAAGATTGCATTAGGAGAAATTAGGCCTACCACATTGGTCGCTAAACTGGATCAACAGCCTTCGGTATTCACACCTGGAGTGGGCTTTGAGAACAGGGTTAAACGCGGGGATATAGCCCTCGATCTCACCATCACCTCTGTTGTATTTAATGACATGGGATGGTTTGAGTGTCACTGTGGTAAGACTCAAGAAGATGTAGAATTAGTCGTTTTAGTCCCCATTGTGGTAGGTGAACCTGCTCATGTTGGATCTAATTTTAAACTCAACTGCTACGGCTTAACCGAGAAACAAACTCCTAACAGTGAGGTACTCTTCTATTGGAAAAGACATGAAGAGAATGTTTTGTCTGTCAAGGGACATCATTTGACCTATGGCCTTGGGTTTGAAAACAGGGTATCTGTTTCCAAAGATGCTTACCGACAGGGAGACCTTTCCATCACCCTATCTGACTTAAGCCCTTCAGATCAGGGGACCTACCACTGCTTCTTCGGCTCTAAAAAGAGGGGAACACCAGATGCTGTCACTCTCACTGTTCAAGAAGAGTGCTGGTCAACAACATCGACATGGGTGGTTACAATTGTAGGAGGGGTTGTAGTACTCTTAGCAGGGTTTGCTATTGGTAATTGTGTAGACAGAGTGAGATTTGTGCGTTTTCTGAGATTTCTGAGATTTCCCTTTGGTCGTCGCAACAAGTAAGTGGAATCATCACACTCAGTGCCTTCTAGAACATATGAGGCCTTCTAGAGGAGCCCCAAGAGTCTGATTATGTTGGAGTGGCTGTTAGAAAACACCATCAGCGAGGTGAATGAGCCCACATGGAAATGGAGGAACGCATGAAGGCGGGTGTGGAAGAGCTAGCCGATGCACCACATTAAGGCTTAAATATATACAAGAGATAAAACGGTTTAGAGTAGTAGAATTTGTGTTGGCCTATCGCCTGTGCACTGAGTGCTAATTAAAGGATATGATTAGACCATGTGCCACCGGAAATGAATGTTGTGACATATACAGTAAGTGAAGAGGAAATATGCAAAATCCTTTTTATCTTCCTATATTGTACACGTTCTACCGGTGTCCACCTGTCAGTCGACCTGCTGTCTACCAATCACTGTAATGCCTTGAATGGGCTGGGAGGGGCTTAGGCTGGGGCTCTCCATGTTTGCTTTATAAGCTTTAAACCTATATGCCTTTTCATATATGCACTTACGTTCGTTAAAGGGAACTAGGACATTGTACACGTATTGTTACTTTATCTTCCGGAATTCATAATACTGTTAAACTAATACAGAATAATAATAGTATAATTTCTGTGCTTGTTTGTAACCTGCTAATTACCTGCTATTTACTGTAGGCCTATTGTAGTTGTTGAGATCTGGCTGTTCTCAGCATCACAACAGACAAAAAGATGATACAGAAGAGGACTGGCCACCCCTCAGAGCCTGACTGGTTCCTGTCTAGGTTTTTTCCTAGGTTCCTGCCTTTCTAGGGAGTTTTTCCTAGGTTCCTGCCTTTCTAGGGAGTTTTTCCTAGGTTCCTGCCTTTCTAGGGAGTTTTTCCTAGACACAGTGCTTCTATATCTGCACTACTAGGGGTGTGACGTCACGAGAAACGTGAATAATCAGACTGACCAGTCTGGCAAACAGTGATGCCAATTTAGCAATTTTGTTGCTAGATTTAGCAACTTTTCAGACTACCCTGGCAACTTTTTTTTCAAACAGCACCTAGCAACAAATGTAGCTACTTTTAAAAATGTATTTGAAACTTTTAGCAGCTTTTGAAAAGTGACTCAAAAGCTAAAATGCACACATTCTCCCTCTAAATGACACAAAAACGATTTTCTCTGTCACACACTCAGTCACAACACACGTGCCTGGCTGCAAAAGCGCATTGTGAGTGACGTCAGCAGCAGGCGCTCAGCTCGTGCACAGGCAGCAGCAGGGCAGCCAAGCAGCACAACAACCTGGAGAGAGATGCCTAGCGCACACATCATTATTTGAGTTAAGTTGCTTGTTCAATAAGATAACATATACACCTTGTTATTAGCTTGTACCTATAATTGTTGATCAGTTAGGTAGCATGTTAACTAGCTGTCAAGGGGTGCTGAAGGTGGGTGTGGTGCATGAATCAAACGCAGGACGCAGAAGCTCAGTCCAAAAGACTTTAGTGCAATATTCACGTAGAAAATAAGCACAATAAGCCCGAAGGCGAAATCACGGCGCACACAGGCGTCAAACAAACGGCGCACTAACATGTGCGAAAAACCTCTCCAAAACACTGGAGGGAAGTACGTAGCTCCAACACGAAAACAGAAGAGCAATCACAACCAACGAGAACTAAATAGGACACTAACGAGGACTAACAAGACACAGGTGTACAACATAAAGACAAAACCAAACGAACATGAAACATAGATCGGTGGTAGCTAGTACTCCGGGGACGACGACCGCCGAAGCCTGCCCGAACCAGGAGGAGGAGCAGCCTCGGCCGAAACCGTGACACTAACTACCAATACACTGCTTAAAACTATAATTGTTCAGAATGTGTAGGTTTACTAGTTAATAAGAAAATAAATAAAATGTAATTGTTCAATAATTCAATGTGTTGTGTTTAAAAAGAAAAATATCTGATCATATAAAATGTGTTGTGTTTATATTACTTTTACAAATAAAAAATATGTAATAATAAACAAACAAATCTAAACGAACAAATGTCAAATCATATTTGTCGCCGAGATGGCCAGTCAATTTGAGTAACGTTATTGTGTCTCGACATAATGACGCAGTTTTACGTTATTACTTAATGACGTCATCACGCAATGACATCACAACGTAATTTAGCAACTTTTAACAACAAATCGACCTGCCTCATTAATGTGGGGATTCAGGTTCTCTGTAGAGAAAACTCAAACAGTGTTCTTTACCAGGAGGAAGGTGGGAGATGAGGTATGTTTGAGGTTATATGGGAGAAACTTGGAGAGGGTGGGGGCCTTCAGGTTCCTTGGGGTGTACTTTGACACTAGACTGACCTGGGCAGAACACATTGAGAGAGTGGTGGGAAAGTGTAAGAAGGTGCTAAATGTGATGCGCTGTCTGACGGGGAAGGAGTGGGGCGCTGGGCATTCCTCATTGAAGACCATGTATGTTGCATTGATCCGATTTATAATCGACTATGGCAGTATAGCATATGGTTCGGCAGCCCGGACCTCACTGGAAAGGCTAGATGTCATACAGGGGCAAGGACTCAGAATATGTAGTGGGGCGTTTCGGACGTCCCTAGTAGCTGCATTACAGGTGGAGATGGGGGATATGCCATTGCAGATTAGGATACAGCAGCTGGCAATTAATTATTGGGTCAACCTACAAGGACATGGGGTGTCTCATCCTGCGAAAGGGATTTTACAGGCATGCTGGGAACATGAGCGAAGACAGAACACGAGCTTTGGGTGGGTGGGTAATACCCAGGCGAAGGAGATGGGACTGGATGGAAGCGAGTTTAGTCCAATGGTAGTTATTCCTGTAAATCCACCATGGCTATTCCCGCCTCCAGTAGTTCATCTAGAAGTGTTGGAGAAACTACAGAAAGATAGGGAGGGTGTTGATCCATCTGATTTCTTTAAGAGACGTCTGGAAACTGTGTATCAGGATTTTGTGGCCATTTACACAGATGGTTCAAAAGATCCAAGGACAGGACGTACTGGGTCAGCATTTGTAGTGCAGGAATGTGGGGTGGAAGTCGGGAAACGTATTACAGATCATCTGGCTGTATATACGGCGGAGCTGATGGCCATACTGTTGGCCTTGCAGTGGGTGGAGGAAGTCAAACAAGACAGAGTAGTTATTTGCTCTGATTCATGTGCAGTGTTAATGAGTCTCCAGTCCTTTAGCTCATGTAGCAGACAATACCTGCTTTATGAGGTGCTACAAACCCATGGCAGGATTAAACAGATGGGTATACAGATAAGATTTACTTGGGTCCCAGCCCATGTGGTGGTGGAGGGGAACGAGGCAGTAGATGAACAGGCTAAACAAGCACTTAGTAGTGGGGATGTTGATGTTGAAGTTTCAATGAGCAAGGCAGAGGCAAAAAGACTGATATATACAGTGATGGGGCAGAGATGTCAGGAGCAGTGGAATAGAGATAATAAGGGAAGGCATTTATTTCAAGTACAGAGGATAGTCGGGGAGGGGAGGATGGCAGGAAGGGACAGAAGAGAGGAGGCTATTTTTTTACAAGATTAAGGGTGGGACACGGCCAGTTGAATAAGACATTAAATGTGATAGGAAAGCATCCAACAGGAAAGTGTGATTATTGTCAGGAAACAGAGACCGTATTGCTACAGTGTGAGCAGTATCAGAGGGAAAGAGAGAGGATGATATCTAGTATGAGGGAGAAGGGGATACAGGAAATTAGTTTAAAGAGTATATTGAGTAGAACGTCATTAGATATAGTCTCCAAATCTTTTTTGTAACTTTTTTAAGAGCAACGGGGCTGGCAGGTAGGATTTAGTTTCTCCATGTCTCTGGCCCACACTCCAGTACAGTAGGTGGCGGTAATGCACCATAACGTTGGATGCCAACCGCCGATAAACCCCACTGAAGAAGAATAACGACCCCGGAAACACTGCTGGCAAAGCAGCATGGTACGCATAGCTACTTTGTTTTGAAACCGATTAAACATATTTAACGCAGGATATCCCAGAAACAGAAACTTGCAGGATTCATTTAAGTTATTTCATAAACCCAACTGGTTTAATTTCTTCGGAGGAGTTTTAAAAAGTCAGACTTAAAGTTGAGTGTGAAGCTAGCTGAGCTAACTAATAGTGAACGGTTAGCTGTCAGCTACAACACAGCAGAGGAATTTGAAGCCTAGCTTGAGCGCCACATACAGCACAACCATGAATACGTTTTTAGAGAAAAGGTTTGTTGCTTGTTTCCTCCATCTATTATATTACATTTCAGAATCCAACTCACCTTCAACAATTGAAGTAGTTGTGAGTGCCTCTGTCACTCTCCGGTTCTCTGGATCATGTGATGGTGCCGTCGAATGGAAGTATCGTCAGATAATGGCGCAACAAGAACTTCTGCCTTCCACATTGGTCGCTCATCTTGATCAAGGTACTGGCCGACTCACACCAGGAGAGGGCTTTAAGGGCCGGGTTGAACTCGGTCACAGAGACCTCGATCTCAAAATCACCTATGTTGTATATAACGACAATGGATGGTATGAGTGTTACTGCAACAGTACCCAACTTCCACGGGATGTTGTTCTAGTGGTTATGGCCTCCATTGAAAAAGCTGCTCATGTTGGCGAAAATGTGACATTTACCTGCCACGCCTCAACCGGTAAACAAACTCCTGACAGTGAGGTACACTTCTATTGGGAAAAGGATGGACAGACTGTGCTGAATGTCACGGCAGGGCATTTTGTCGTTGACCAAGAGTTTAAGGACAGGGCATCAGTATCCTTGGATGGTTACCGACACGGAGACCTTTCCCTCACCCTCACTGACGTGCGCCTCTCTGATCAGGGGAAATACCAGTGCTCCTTCATCACCGCTACTGATAGGTGGAGACAGAGAGGACATCCAGACTCTTGGAATCTCACTGTCACCCCCAAAGCTAAAGAAAAGCAATCAGAGGCTGGAACATTTTCCATATATACAGGGGTTGTAGTGGTTTTGGTGATGATAATCCTACTTGGGGTTGTTTTTGCTGGCAAAGAGTGGTTCCAAAGGATTTGTTCAAGATTTCAATCCAGAAGTCCAGAAGTGGGATCACGCCCCCAGCAGGAGACTAAGAGCGCAAACGTTACGATTCCAGAAGAGCACCATGAGAGACCTGATCCTAATGATGACGGGTCGCCCCTGTTAATGGTGATGCCAGAGCGAGGGGTGAATGATCCACCTGTCCATGTGGAACAAGATAGGGAGCATGAGGCAGAAATGGAAGAAGACAAGAGTGGGACCGGGCCACGTGTTTATTTTTCATCAGATTCGACCGCTGTCATCAGAGCTCCGGGAGGACCTCTTTCTGCCCCAGGCCTAGCCCCGAATGCCACAGATTGATGTTCTGTCAACCCAGGCCTTGGCCCCAAAGCCCCGAAAGGACCAAGCTATTTCCCAGGGGCGATGAATTCCCAGGATGTGCTGTGTGGTAGTGAAGCAACGCCTGGAAACTAGTTTATAGCATTACTGTACAATAACTTAATTTGGACAGTCTTTGAGGCTGCTATTTACTGTGATCTGAGTGTAATGCTCTTTACTTAATATGCTATACTGTGATATCTGGAACTTTGTATATTACTCAGGGGCGACGAATTCCCAGGAGGGGGTGTTGGGTAGTGAAGCATCCCCATGGAAACGAGTTGATATCAAATCAAAATGTATTAATGTAGCACATTTTCTTACGAAGAATGTAGTTCAAAGTGCATTTTACCATGATCTGATTGTGAAGCTATTGTCTTAATATGCTATTCTGATACTGTGCATTTTCCACATGGTTACACCTGCCAGTCAACCTGCTTTGTCTACCAACCTAAGGAATGCCACCTTGAATGTATGGTTGCTAGAGCAGCGTACACTGTGATTCACCAATGTACCTTTTAACATCACCAGATGTTTGGCAATACTTCAGCCTTATTTCATCATATGCATTAAAGGACCAAAGTGGAACTTATTTCATCATATACATTAAAGGACCAAAGTGGAACTTATTTCATCATATGCATTACAGGACCAAAGTGGAACTTATTTCATCATATGCATTAAAGGACCAAAGTGGAACTTATTTCATCAGGTGCATTAAAGGACCAAAGTGGAACTTATTTCATCAGGTGCATTAAAGGACCAAAGGGACTAGTTGATTATAATGTATTATAAACTGGGTGGTTCGAGCCCTGAATGCTGATTGGATGACAGCTGTGGTATATCAGACCGTATACCACGAGTATGACAAAACATTTATTTTTACTGCTCTAATTACGTTGGTAACCAGTTTATAATAGCAATAAGGCACCTCGGGGGTTTGTGATTTATGGCCAATATACCACGGCTAAGGGCTGTATCCAGGCACTCCGCGTTGCGTCGTGCTTAAGAACAGCCCTTAACCGTGGTATATTGGCCATATACCACACCCCCTCGTGCCTTATTACTTAAATATATTCTGTGATAAGAGATTGTTAGATAGCCAAATGTCTGTTTGACTTTAGATCATGGAGATTTTGCACAGTAAATATCATGGACATTTGACCGTTAGTTCTGCTTTTATTAATTGTTGCTCCTTTTATATCATACAGTGCATTTGGAAAGTATTCATACCCCTTGACTTTTTCCACATTTTGTTACGTTAACAGCCTTATTCTAAAATTGATTACATTTATTTCTAAAAACCTGTTTTCGCTTTGTCATTATGGGGTATTGATGAGGATTTTTTATTTTTTATTTAATCAATTAAAAAAAAAATATATATATATTTTTAAAAAATAGTCTGGGGCTCTCCATGCTAGCTTTATAAGTTTTATACCTAAATGCCTTTTCAGATATGCACTACGTTAGGTAAAGGGAACTCGGACATCACACATTTATTGTTACTTTATCTTCTGGAATTTATAATATTTTAATAATGTTTACATACTGCTTTACTCATCTCATATGTATATACTGTATTCTATTGTACTGTATTTAGTCAATGTTGTGATACAGCCCGGGATCGAACCTGGGTCTGTAGTGACGCCTCAATGCCATGCAGTGCCTTAGACCGCTGCGCCACTCGGAGAGGCCCTAAATGATACCCTCTCTAGCTCACTTGCTGTAATATTGTCACTTTTACCCCAATTTCAACATCCGGAGGTTTAAGGTGAGAATAAAAAAAGCCTATTCTAAAAGTATCTCCAAAACTAGGTGAAGTGGCTCCACCTTGTAGCTGGGATAGTGTCCTGGTATACCAAAAATAGATTAATTTGGCACGGACGCAACAGTGTCGCACTCAGCGCACTGCACATCGTTGCTCTCACAGCAGGAAGCGCAAACAGCCTACGAATATAATAGGCATTGGAAAAAGAGAAAACAAAATCTATATTTTGAGGACAATATCTTCTAAATACAGAGGTAAATGAAAACATTTTACGATGTGTTTTATAATGTAGGTTGTGTGTAGCCTTAATGCTTGTAACGCCAGGGTAGTGGGTTCAAATCCCGGGACCACCCATACACAAAAAATTTATGCACGCATGACTGAAAGTCGCTTTGGATAAAAGCGTCTGCTAAATGGCATATTATTATTATTATTATTATTATTATTACATATTCATCGTAATCAGATGTTACTTCTTTGACTTAACCTGTTTTGCTTGTTAACTTTGTACCAAAATATAAGTTTTTAATTTGGTGAAGGAAAATGCTACTTACTCATAAGTGGTGTAACTCTATGCTGTGTTTTAAATGCATTTGAAATGATTTAGCTACATTGTTGTTGTCTTGTGGCACGACAACTCTAATTTTAACATGTGATGGCAGCAATGATGTGTGTATATATATAAATCATTGTAGGTCAGTGGCAAAATCAAAGTGAGGATTGCAGTGTTTCCAAGTCCAATTTCACTATGAAATCTAAGTTAACAACTTTTCCCCACCAACTCTTGTGATATGAAAAGAAATGATGAATTACAAATGAAGAGTTAAGTAGTCTAGCATCTGTAGTGACTTGGTGGATATATGTAACATTATACTCGTTAGAGATAGGCCATTGAGTGTCACCAGATATATTTATAACGGAGTGCCTGTGTGCCCTGCTCTTGAGGCCTCGTCCCAATAGCTGAACAACCGTACCTTCTGTGCATGTGCTACTTGACGGTGAAAAGGCATGTTGTACAAAACTTATTTGTCTGCTACTATAAACGACATGATTGACAGTTGTCCAACTTCATCAGATATGAATGATTTGACTTAACCTGTGTCCTTGTTAACTTGACCAATTGAAAGTTCTAATTTAATGAAAGAATAAGCTAGGCCTTCTCATAGTGATTAAAACTCTAGTCTGTGTTTTAAATGCATTTCAATTTGAATCTCTTGTTGGGACATTTTGAGATGATTTGGGCATGGAATAATAGCCTTCATGCAGGGACCTGCATTTACAACGTATTTTTATTTGTTTGTCGTCCATGTACTAAGGACAAATACCTAAATATACATTTAGATAGAAGTACCATCTGTAGTGGTAGTGATCTCATTAGATTCAGGGATAGTAAGTCTATAGATCATCTTTGTGATGGTCCATTGAGAAGTGTCACCAGCAGGGCTGCGCTCAATTCAGAATTGAATTGAGAATGCCTCATAAAATCAAATTAAATTCTTGAATTTGGATTTGAATTGCAGTAGTAAACAGGACACATAATTGCAATTCGATTTTGAATTGAATGAAATAGAATTGAATTCAGTCAAATTCAATGAAATCAAATGCCTCTTCTATTCTATATTAGGTGTAGCCTGTAGAAATATACATATTGTACATAAAACATGTTGTATACATGCTTATAAAATAATGTTGAAACAATGGATTTTCAGGAGAAACTCTTAAAATGAATGATCAAGGAAAACAAAACCTGTATGATAATATTATAATTTATAATATTTAATTAATCACTTACATTTTGTTCAATATGGGGGAAATATTATATTTCCTAGAATGCATTAGTTTAACCCTCCTTTTCAGTACCAATTGGTAGATTTAAAAATACTCTGATCTTGTATATTATTTAGGGTTAGGAAAGTATTTATGAATAAGAAAAAAACTGGTTTGGAGAGCCTTTATGCAAAAAAATATATTGGTGAATCAAAAATAGTGGTTTGATTCCTCCTGAAAGTTGCCATATTCAATTGTTCAATCCATTAGATATTGGAAGGTAATGTACCCTAATAATCCTTACTAATCATGGAACAGTGATGATGCTCTGCTTTTTTGACACCCACTCCAAAAAGCAAGTTCTGCAGGCTCTAGTTTAGTCTTATCTTAATTATTGTCCAGTCATGTGGTCGAGTGATGCTAAGAAAGACCTAGTTAATCTGCAGCTGGCCCAGAACAGAGCAACACGTCTTGCTCTTCATTGTAATCAGAGGGCTAATATAAATACTATGCATGCCAGTCTCTCTTGGCTAAAAGTTGAGGAGAGACTGACTGCATCACTTCTTATTTTTGTAAGAAACAATGTGTTGAAAATCCCAAATTGTTTGCATAGTCAACTTACACACACACTTACCCCACCAGACATCCCACCAGGGGTCTTTTCACAGTCCCCAAATCCAGAACAAATTCTAGAAAGCATACAGTATTATATAGAGCCTTTATTGAATGGAACTCCGTTCCATCTCATATTGCTCAAATAAACAGCAAACCTGGTTTCAAACAACAGATAAAGCAACACCTCACGCCACAACGCCTCTCCCCTATTTGACCTAGATATTGTGTGTATGTACTGATATGTAGGCTACGTGCGCCTTTAAATTTGTTTTATGTAGTTCTGTCCTTGAGCTGTTCTTGTCTATTAATGTTCTGTATTATGTAATGTTTAATGTTTTGTGTGGACCCCAGGAAGAGTAGCTGCTGCTTTTGCAACAGCGAATGGGGATCCTAATAAAATACCAAATACCAAGTGACAACAGTCCAGTCGTGGTGAACCGTGCACCAGGCTCCTGGTTTAAACTGCTAGCCATGGTCTGCGTTCCATAAGGATTCAAATAGGCTACATGTCCCAAACTTGTAATACGTTAGCCTAATATGATCCACTATTTCTATCGATCCTCAGGAACAACCACACGAACATGACAGAGGAAAGGAAGGTAAACGGACGATGTAATGGAATGATGCAAAATGTAAGGAAACTAACACTAAAGTGACAGTTATATATGTATGTGGGTATAACTGATGATGGCTACAGATAGTGGCTAATATTTAAAACGATACAAATTGTTTTTAAAAATACAGTGAAAAGTCCAGGCATATAATTAAAACATTCTACAAATCATAAATCAACTAGGTAGGTTTGGTGAAATTCTATCATTTGCGCATGGCTACAGAAGCCTATAGCTTGGGTTTCCAAATGTAATCCCTGCAAGTTACAAGGCCAGCATTTCATTAACTTCACTGTGGAAAAGTTGATATGTTGATTTACATCAGTTTGCTGCCATATAACTGGTTTCACGTTTGCCTCCAGCGATCATATGGTAAAATAGATCTAAAACAATTGTCATTTATATTTACAATCCCCTTATCCAAACGGCTTACTCATTTACCTCTCATCAATAGCTCTTATCAAAATTAAGTACATGTTGTTCCACTTGGAACCGACGTGTTGCGCAACCTTATTCATCGTTTCATCACGCGAATTAAGTCAAGGTCAGAATACGGCATAACTGTAGACACACCTCCGCCACACCTTTGATTCTGTGATCGCTACCCCAAACGAATAGCTAGCTGGTGAATAGCATGCGATTCTCATACTTAAATTCAGGGTCAGAATACGCATAGAGATAAAAGTGCATTAAAGGGAATTACGTTCCATTTACGCACCCTTAACTCGGGTCGGAATAGGCCCTTTTCACGTGACGTCAGACAACTTCCGTTCTGCCGCGATGCAGGTTATGTTTACATCCGGTGTCGCTTAGGAACGCTTAGCTAGTAGCACATCATTATGGAGTTCACCCAGTCCCTTTCACATCTGCCACCAATACAACTTAACGACGTAGAACGACTTGCTGACAAGTGGTCCCTTACTTCAAGATCGAAGCTTGATAAAGGCTACAAGTTCTTCGTTGAAGGTTACCTGTTTGATTATGAAGGTACGTGTTTATCTTTATTTAGCTTAAATTAGCCCTATGCTAGCGAAGGTTATGAGCTGACGAGTTTCTGTTTTGCAGCCTCTTTTTAATATTACTGCTGTTTGTATCGACCGTAAGATAAGAGTCAGTAATGTATTAATGGCTAATGCTGCGCCCTTTCTCCCAATCACTGTATTGAAACAGTCTCAAGTGTAGTTAACGGTGAGGTGACAGTGAGAGGGCGATGTTACAGGCAGAGGTGTGGACTCGAGTCATGTGACTTGGACTCGAGTCAGACTCGAGTCATGAATTTGATGACTTCAGACTCGACTCGACAAAATGTACAAAGACTTGCAACTCGACTTGGACTTTAACATCAATGACTCGTGACTTGACTTGGACTTGCGCCTTATGACTCGAGAAGACTTGCTACGAGGACTTGTAATGACTTGCAAAGGCTTGCTAAGAGGACTTGAAATGACTCGAAACTAAAATGTAGGACTTTGGACTCGACTTGAGACTTGATGGCTTTGACTTTTGACTCGACTTGGGACTTGCCTCATCTTTGACTCGACTTGACTCGGGACTCGAGGGCAAAGACTTGAGACTTACTTGTGACTTGCATAACAATGACTTTGTCCCACCTCTGGTTACAGGTCCATGAAGAAAAATGAGGAGGCTCATCGGCTTCAGGTTTCTCAGATAAACAGTTCTCTAACATTATGATAAGATAGGTTAAGATAGATAAGTTTTCTTTTTGTTGTGTTTTGCTGCGGTTGCAGATTTAATAAGAATGATTCCACAATGTTCCACTGTGGATCAGTTTGTTTCTCAGTCTGAGCTCTGATTTTGTATCATTAAACTTAATACACAACGAAATTCTAACAAACCGATGTGGGTTGTTGACGGCAATAAAGACTGGGAAAGATTCTGTGATAACTCAAAATGTTCAAATTTTCGATAAGTGTTGGCACTACTTGTCAAAGGTTTCAGAACACCCAATTTTTCTTAATTAAAAAAAGAAATTGGGTTTTGAAAATTGTGTACAGTAGTTTATAATGAAACGCAGAAAAAATGTTTTGTAAGTACAGCACTAATTGTTATGTCTCTATGAACAGGTTACACTAGACTCTGCAGAGGTTCCTGTGGTACTCAATCACATGTCATGTTCCTGCTCTGCTGGGAAAGCACTATGTAATCACATAGTAGCACTTCTTTTTCAAAGTGCTCACTATGTTACCATGGGCTTTAAGACAGTGCCATTGCCTCTGTCATGCACCAGCGCACTGCAGACCTGGCACCGGCCTAGGACACAGGTCAGACATTATTTGTTACACTGATGCAGAACTTTGCAGTTTGTATTGACTTTTGACAATGTATTGTTCATCATTATTATATCACAGGGAATTGTACCAGAGGCCACCAATGATATGGCGGTGTGTAAACCAGCGGCTAAGAAAAAAACAAGTGTCAGAGCTGGTGTGAAGTGCACACTGTACCGAGCCTATGATGGTGAGTCTGAATGAGCCCCCGCCTGTACTAGAGCACAAAGACTTTAGTGCATTTCTAAAATAATACAAACATAAAAGTGATTATTATTTGTTACTTTTTATATAGACTTTCAGTGGATATTTTTTTATTTGTATTAGAAGCATGTACGAGACTGGATGAGTGTGGTTGTCTTTTTTAGTGAAAAAGATAAGGTGGCATTTAATGAAATCTAAACTTGACATATCTCACTTTCATGCCAGGGCCTATTCCGGATCCTCACGTCATGGCCAGTGCTGAGAAACTGAAAGACATCCGTCCACAACCAGGGATTTGCAAATTGCTGCACGGGCTTGAGGGCCTTAATTTGGTGGACTCTAAATTTGGCCCTGTGCCATTTGGGTCTGTGCTTTCTTACCAGTGCCCTCTAGAATTAAGTAGAGATATTATTAAACACCCTGGTGCCAGTGAGTTTCCTCAGTTGCCTATTGAAGGTTACAACTTTAAATTTCCCATTGATTTTGAGCCCAACTACATACAACAATGTCATTTGGACAGCCTGATTGTGTCAGAGGAGATGTCTGCTGCTATTGAAGCAGAAACAAGAATGCAGTCAGAATGCCAGCTGTGGAGCCAGGTACGCAAACCCCGACTGACAGCCAGCAGATTCCGTGAAATATGCCATGTTCGTGGGGAGTTGTCTGCCAAGGCTTTGGCAACCCGCATTCTGAGAGGAACTCCTCAGACAGCTGCTATGAGAAGAGGGTTGGATCTGGAACCTGAGATACTGAGGCAATATTCTGATTTTTGTGATGTCTCTCTGAAACAATGCGGGGTCATCATCCACCCTGATTCACCTCACCTTGCAGCCAGCCCGGATGCTAAAGTCTTCTGCCCAACAGAAGCACCACCATTTGGTCTTGCTGAGGTTAAGAGTTGCGATGTTGAAAATGTTACCCAAGTTAAACACCTGATCACAGTTAAAGGCCAGGCCTGCCTTAAGAAGAGCCACAAATACTACTATCAGGTTCAAGGCCAACTCGCCTTAAGCGGACTTCAGTGGTGTGACTTCATTACAGATACCCGCACTGACTTCACAGTTGAGAGAATCTTTAGGGATGAGGAGATTATCCACTCAATGCGACAGAAGCTTGATCATTTCTATTATAACATCTACATGGATGTCTTCTTAAGTTATAAAACATAAGGCAGAATTTTATGTGTAAATAGTGTTAAGGTAAATGTGGAAGGTGAACCTTTGACATTTTTTTCTTTAACTGCAAATTAACTTGTCATATACTGTATATCTCCTATGTACTGAAACACACATTTTGAAAAGGATTGTGATGTAAATGTCGACATGTTTTTCTTTAACTGCAAATGAACTTAATTGTGTTATATACTGTATATCTATGTATTGAAATACAAATTTTGAAAAGGATTGCGATGTTGTAAATGCTCTTACCAAAATCAAAAAGGATTGGAAGCAGTTGCTTGCAAACATATTTAATAGTTCCATCAGTGCCATGACACATAAGCACATAACATGGTTAATAGTTGGATATTTTTACAATATATCACATTAGGTTCATTAATAGCTATGAAAAAGTTATTACCCTTAACAAAAACATACAGTATAACATTAGATCAATTAAATTACCAACAAAGTTAATTCATATTTACATTTTTTTGTACATACAATACAGTAATATAAAAGTACTTCTATTTACAGCCCATCTAGCTTACTCAGGAAATATACAACTTCCAGTTGACAAAAACATCAGACTGGTTTGTCTCCTTTAATGTCAAGAGGTCCCTGATAGTTCGACATGAGGCAGCAGATGGCCCACAGCTGATTCACTGAACCCACTGTGGAAAGAGGAACAAGCCCATCCCAGATATGGTACTCCTTCACCCTCCGTATGGCCCTCTCGACTAAAATCCTCAGCCGGGCGATGGCCTGGGTCTTAAGAGTGTCCTCCCTGCTGAGCTGAGGAGATTTTTACGGGAAGATACGGGAATTTCTGTTTGTTGTTTGAACAAAATGGTACACTGCAATAGCATCTTCTCGAAGATTGTGCCATGCTTCGGTGTTGGATGGGATACTGTTGCGATACAGACACCGGGGAGAAAAGAAACAGCTAAATTAACATTCAGCTTTGACCAGGAATCAATATTTATCTAGCTATCATGCACAACAGTATTTGAATAGGTGAGTTACTATACATTCATGAATAAACTAACTGCCTAACAAAGGGTTAGATAGCTAGCTAAGTAAACTTGTTACATTACAGCCAGGCAGCAATGTAACGCTACCTTTTAACGTTATCGGTATCTGGTACTAAGTTGTTGTTAGCTAACGTTAGCCCACTTTTAAGTAACTAAGGCAGTGAACAATTATGAATTAACAATAACGTTAGCAAGTTACAAACCATTGCATATACGTAAACATTATTACTCTTAACTTTACTAATTTAACTTAAACGTACCTCAGAAGAGAAGTCTCAGGTTACGGGCGAACGGAAGTGAAGTTAACCTGCTACGCGGAAAGGCGGAAGTTAGATGACGTCATCGTGAAAAGGGCCTATTCCTCCCTTCAAGAACAGGAAGAGGGCGTTTTCCCGCTTTCTGGACTTGCGCCATCTGCTGGTGGATACTTAACACTCCTACAGGCACCTTCACTGCAACATAGCCGATAGTTAGTAACTCGTTAGCCTGATATGTGCAAGTGTCCATCCATCAATGTCAGTTCAGTGGAGGGATCACCACAGTTAAATGCAAAACAATGCATCTGATTTAGATCTTGTTTCATATGACTGCAAGAAAGCTTTATATTTCACCTATTATGTATATTTCAGATCCAGGACTTGAGACAGCCGCCAACACATCCTGGACATACTGGAGACTGCAGATGAATGCTTCTTACTTTGGACGACTTTAAGCTTTTTGAGCACAGGCGGCTCCAGGGAGGCGCAAGACGCTGCAGAAAACCCCCTTCAAGATTAGCCTAGCACCCCCAAGCAAAATTACCCCTTAGCTACCTCAGTGAAAAATGTCTGTTGCCCCAACTGTTTTTTGAGAATGAGCGTCTTCAGAAAGTGAAACCACCACCCAGATCAATTTGTTGAAGAGAAATTAATCTGTCTGTTAGGCGTTGTGCCAGAAAGATAACAACCATGGCTTGGAAGGCAACTGGAGTCTTAACTGTTTTCCTACTTGCACTTGTTGCAAAGTCCACCTTGTCTCTTCATATGACAGTGATTTTGAATGACCCTATCGCACTCCCCTTCTCTGGACTATGCCATGATGGTGTCATCGAGTGGAAGCGTTATCAGGATGCTCCATCAGGGGGCATCATCAAGAAGATGATTGCTAAACTTGACCAAGGGGTTTTATCTACAGGAGAGGGCTATGAGAACAGGGTTGAACTCCAGATTAGAAACCTCTCTCTCACCATCACCTCAGCTGAGTACAATGACAAGGGGTGGTATGAGTGTGTCTGCAACAACAAAGTTGTACAGGATGTAAAACTAGACGTTTTGGTCCCCACTAAAATATCTGCCCATGTTGGAGAAAATGTCACTCTTCACTGCTATGGCATAACTGACAGTGAAATAAACTTCCATTGGCAAAAAGATGTCCAAACTGTGCTGAAGGTGGAAGCAGGGCATATTACCTTTGACCCTGGGTTTGAGGACAGAGCATCTGTGTCCAAAGATGGCTACAGTAAGAGTGATCTTTCCCTCACCCTCACTAACATAACCCCCTCTGATCAGGGGACCTACCAGTGCTTCGTCGGCCCTGACAAACAGACCAGGGGAAACCCTGAAGCTGTCACTCTCACAATCACTGTTAAAGAAAAGCCCTCTGAGGACACAGGGACATGGTCCCCGTGGATAGAGGTAGTAGTGTTCATGGTGGCGCTAATAGTAACAGGTCTTGTTTTCTGTGTAGGCCTCTGGTGCGGAGTGAATTCCCTGAGGTGTTTATCACCTGTCATCCATCTTCTCCATAGACGGAAATCACATTCACGTGCTGATCCTACATACATGTCAAGTCAGTACAGACTAGGACAGATCAGAACTCAAGGGGATGTAGGAAGAGAGGGTGAGGGTCCTATTGATGTAAAGGAGAGGGGGTCCCAGGTCAGAGCAAGGCAGAGGTCCTGGGTCCTACAGTACAGTACAGTGCCTTCAGAAAGTATTCACACCACTTGACCTTTTCCACATTTTGTTGTGTTACAAGGTGGGATTAAAATGGATTTGTCCTTTTTTTGTCAACAATCTACACAAAATACTAACATAAAAATATATATATATATATAATAATAACATGAACAAAAAAAACACTAATATATCTTGAAAAGATAAGTATTCAACCCCTTGAGTCAATACATGTTAGAATAACCTTTGGCAGCGATTACAGCTGTGAGTCTTTCTGGGTAAGTCTCTAAGAGCTTTCCACGCCTGGATTGTGCAACATTTGCCCATTATTATTTTCAAAATTCTTCAAACTCTGTCAAATTGGTGGTTGTTGTTGTTGTTGTCACGTCCACTCCCGCTCCGGCGCTCGACATCACCGGTCTGCTAACCACCGGTCCTGGAAACCATCATTACGCACACCTGCATCTCATCATCATCAGTCACACCTGGACTTCATTACGCCCTTGATTACCTACCCTTTATATAGCGCTCTTTTGTTATCAGTCATCAGGTAGTATTGTTTGTTTCAGCAGCTCCACTTTGGAGCCAGAGCAGTCCGCTCCACCGGTGCCTGATCCAGATCCGGTCGGTTGCTCCACTCCGGAGCCGGAGCCGCCACCGAGGCTGGAAGCCCACCCGGACCCTCCCCTATTCAGTCGGGGTACTGTCACGCCCTGGCCTACAGAACTCTAGCTAGTTTGGTCAGGGTGTGAATATTCTAGATTTGTATTTCTATGTTGGCCGGTGTGGTTCCCAATCAGAGGCAGCTGTCGCTCGTTGTCTCTGATTGGGAATCATACTTAGGCAGCCTTTTGGCACTGTCTAGTTGTGTGTTCTTGTTCCGTGTAAGGTTTGTTGTGTTGTACCTTTGGACTTCACGTTTCGTTTCCTTTGTTGTTTTGTCGTGTGTTTATCGTATAATAAACATGTACGCATATCACGCTGCGCCTTGGTCCGACCCGTCTTTAAACGAACGTGACAAGTGCCTTGTTGCAAACAGGATGCATGTTTTGGAATATTTTTATTCTGTACAGGCTTCCTTCTTTTCAGTCTTGTCAATAAGGTTAGTATTGTGGCGTAACTACAATGTTGTTGATCCATACTCAGTTTTCTCCTATCACAGCCATTAAACTCTATAACTGTTTTAAAGTCACCATTGGCCTCATGGTCAAATCCCCGAGCTGTTTCCTTCCTCTCCGGCAACTAAGTTAGGAAGGACGCCTGTATGTTTTTTTTTTTTTTTTTTTTTCTCGGGGGGATGGATCAGCTTAATATTGCAGATAGATTGTATCTTCTATCAATGTAATTGTCTGCATCACTTCCAATCCCCCATGTTTATTTTTATTTTTTATATATATATTCCCCTTTATTACTTTTCAACCCCACCATCCTTTCCCTACTGTCACACTCTGGTTCTAGGACTGTGTGTTAGAGCCAGGGTGTATCTCATTTGGTGGTGTTGGGGTTGGGTGAGTTTCATTTTGTTTGTGTTTAGTGGTGATTGGTCAATGACTCCCAATCGGAGGTAACGAGTGTCAGCTGTCGGCTCGTTATCTCTGATTGGGAGCCATATATATACTGTTGTGTTTCACTGTTTGTTTGTGGGTTTTTGTTCTATGTTCAGTCTATGTACTGAGGACGTTACGGATCGTGTTTTGTTTTGTCGTTATTTCAACATTAAAGTCATGTTCACTCCCAACGCTGCGCTTTGGTCGTATTTCATAGGCGATCGTGACAGAAAAACCCACCAAGACCAGACCAAGCAGCGTGTCCAGGAGCTGAAGGGCGATAATTGGAAACAGAGGAGCGAGAATTGGGCGAGAATGATGGAGGCCTGGTCCACGGAGAGGAGAGACCCCCAGAAAATTTTTAGGGGGGGGCTCACGACGTCGGGGCAGCAGGTGTACGGGTTGGAGGAGTGCAGGAGGTTGGCAGATATGGCCGCCAGTTTAAGGGGGGCCACTGGTTACGAAGGGGATGGAAAGTGTGGAGGCACGGCGAGAGGTACTGGGGGGTGTTTCCAGTCCGGTCCGGCCCGTTCCTGATCCCCGTGTAGGGCCAGGGGTGTGTGTCCCCAGTGCGGTTCTGCCTGTCCCTGCTCAACGCACCGAGCCTACGGGGTGCGTCGTCAGCCCTGTCCAGCCAGAGCCGTCCGCCAGACAGGATCAGCCAGAGCCTTCCGCCAGACAGGATCAGCCAGAGCCTTCCGCCAGACAGGATCAGCCAGAGCCTTCCGCCAGCCATGAGCAGCCAGATCCTTCCGCCAGCCATGAGCAGCCAGATCCGTCAGCCAGCCATGAGCAGCCAGATCCGTCAGCCATCCATGAGCAGCCAGATCCGTCAGCCAGCCATGAGCAGCCAGATCCGTCAGCCAGCCATGAGCCGGCCAGCCAGGATCCGCCAGAGCCGTCCAGCCAGGATCCGCCAGAGCCGTCCAGCCAGGATCCGCCAGAGCCGTCCAGCCGGGATCCGCCAGAGCCGTCCAGCCGGGATCCGCCAGAGCCTTCCAGCCAGGATCCGCCAGAGCCGTCCAGCCGGGATCCGCCAGAGCCGTCCAGCCGGGATCCGCCAGAGCCTTCCAGCCGGGATCCGCCAGAGCCGTCCAGCCGGGATCCGCCAGAGCCTTCCAGCCAGGATCCGCCAGAGCCGTCCAGCCGGGATCCGCCAGAGCCGTCCAGCCGGGATCCGCCAGAGCCTTCCAGCCAGGATCCGCCAGAGCCGTCCAGCCGGGATCCGTCAGAGCCGTCCAGCCGGGATCCGTCAGAGCCGTCCAGCCGGGATCCGCCAGAGCCTTCCAGCCAGGATCCGCCAGAGCCGTCCAGCCGGGATCCGCCAGAGCCTTCCAGCCAGGATCCGCCAGAGCCGTCCAGCCGGGATCCGCCAGAGCCGTCCAGCCGGGATCCGCCAGAGCCTTCCAGCCGGGATCCGCCAGAGCCGTCCAGCCAGGATCCGTCAGAGCCGTCCAGCCAGGATCCGTCAGAGCCGTCCAGCCGGGATCCGCCAGAACCGTCCAGCCGGGATCCGCCAGAGCCGTCCAGCCAGGATCCACGCACCAAGCCAGGGGCGCGTGTCGTCAGTCCGGTTCCGGCCAGCGGGGCTAGACAGGCCCAGGGGTACTTTGGGGGGTTGGAGAGGAAGTGGGAGGAAGCCCGAGCCGGAGCCTCCGCCGAGGAGGAATGCCCACCCAGCCCTCCCCTGTTTGCTTGTAGTTAGGCGCGGTCGCAGTCCGCGCCTTTGGGGGTACTGTCACACTCTGGTTCTAGGACTGTGTGTTAGAGCCAGGGTGTATCTCATTTGGTGGTGTTGGGGTTGGGTGAGTTTCATTTTGTTTGTGTTTAGTGGTGATTGGTCAATGACTCCCAATCGGAGGTAACGAGTGTCAGCTGTCGGCTCGTTATCTCTGATTGGGAGCCATATATATACTGTTGTGTTTCACTGTTTGTTTGTGGGTTTTTGTTCTATGTTCAGTCTATGTACTGAGGACGTTACGGATCGTGTTTTGTTTTGTCGTTATTTCAACATTAAAGTCATGTTCACTCCCAACGCTGCGCTTTGGTCGTATTTCATAGGCGATCGTGACACCTACTTGGAGTAAATTAGTGAACAACAACGCCCAGGCCTCTACTTCCGGTCTATACTTACTATCTACACCTTATGGACAGAGTTAATTTTACAATAATTCTATATATATATATATATATATATATATATATATATATATACATACATATATATATACATACATATCTATTTATTTTTTTGCTCCTGAACCTCTTCTACTCTCAACCTCTCCGATCATTTTCATGATGTCCATCCGGTTTGCTTCTAAATGCCATATCTTTCTAACTGTGCTCTTTCCCAAAAGCTCCCAACATACAACCTATATACTTATTATGGACACAGTATGCTTACATTATTAGCTATCTTTGTTATTATTTGTTGTTATTTGTTATTAGTCCCATCCTTCAACTCTATTCAATACCTCCCATCTATCTCTTAACACCATCCATATAGGATTTCTATTTGCCATATATATTTCAACCGTACTGTGATGTTTTACAAAAGTTCTGAACCTTTCTATTCTCATTGCTTCTACAGATTGTGAATTAAAAATAAACATTTTTGCTAAAAGTATTATTATATTATTGATTGATTGACTATGACTTTTCAGATCACCCAGTAATGCTATCTGCAAGGTTAGTTCCAGGTAAATATTGCAATCCTTTAGCCATTCCTGGACCTGTGTCCAAAAACAAGCTACAAATGGACAGAACCAAAACAAATGATCTAATGATTCTATCTCTTCACAGCAAAATCTGCAGAGCTGGGAAGATTGTATCCCCCATATAAATAACATTCTATTGGTAGCAAGAATTTTATATAATAATTTAAATTGAAAGATTCTAATTTTTTGAATCCGGTGTCGCTTTTGCGTGTCAGTTCATAAACACTATGCCATGGGATCGGTACGTCAAAGATCTCTTCCCAACTATTTTGCAATCTATATGGGACGGCTGTCAATCCTATGGTCCTTAAGTGAAACTGATATACTTTTTTATTTATCACAGTTTTCCTTAACCAATTATGTTCTTTAATGCAAGGCCGACAGACAAGTTCCTTACTTTCTCCCCCTTCAACTTTCCTCTTCCACTTTTGCGGTAAGGCTGCAATTATTTGGTTGTAATTTTGGATAGAGCAGACATTTCCATATGTTTTTGTTAGCTGCGTGTGCGACATAACTCCACCAGTCCTACCGATGATATCATTTACGAAGATTATACCTTTTTTAAACATTCTGTCAGAAAATAAAGGTTTTTTGTCAATTAGTATATTTGAATTTAACCACAATATTTGTTGCATTATTTGTTCTGTCGTTTCTGGAGGATTAAATTGAAATTGCAACCAACTTTCTATGGCTTGTTTTAGAAATAGTGACATTTGGGAGATTATTTCCTTTTCAAATAACTGAAAGTGAGAGGTTGTAATCTGAATAAAGGGAAAAGGCCTTTCTTGAACAGTGGGTGAGACAATCTTACTAATTTGCTTGAGAACCAGTTCGGATTTAAGTATAACTTTTGGATGACTGAAGATTTTAGTGATAGGTCTAATGCTTTAATATTTAATAATTTCTGTCCTCCGAATTCATATTCATTATATAAATATGCTCTTTTAATTTTGTCTGGCTTGCCGTTCCAAATAAAATTGAATATTTTTTTCTCATATAATTTAAAAAACTGTTTGCTAGGCGTAGGCAAGACCATAAGCAAATAGGTAAACTGGGATAATACTAAAGAGTTAATCAGGGTGATTTTTCCACAAATTGACAGGTATTTTCCTTTCCATGGTAGTAAGATCTTATCTATTTTTGCTAACTTTCTATTAAAATTTATTGAAGTGAGATCATTTATTTCCTTTGGGATATGTATTCCGAGTATATCCACATCACCATCAGACCATTTTATTGGTAAACTACATGGTAATGTAAAAATTGTATTTTTAGTGATCCAATACGTAATATAGTACATTTGTCATAATTTGGTTTTAATCCAGAGAGGTTAGAAAATGTATCTAGATCCTCTATGAGGCTGTGGAGGGATTCTAGTTGTGGATCTAAAAGAAAACATGAATCATCTGCGTACAATGACACCTTTGTTTTTAAGCCCTGTATTTCTAATCCTCTGATATTATTATTGGATCTGATTTTAATAGCTAACATCTCGATGGCCACAATAAATAGATATGCCGATAGTGGACAACCTTGTTTCACTCCTCTTGACAGTTTAAAACTTTCTGAGAAATAGCCATTATTTACTATTTTACACCTAGGGTTACTATACATGATTTTGACCCATTTTATAAGAGATTCTCCAAAATTGAAATGCTCCAGGCATTTATATATAAATTCCAGTCGAACTTTATCAAATGCCTTTTCGAAGTCTGCTATGAATAGCAGGCCTGGTTTCCCATATTTTCCATAGTGTTCTATTGTTTCCAATACTTGCCTTATATTATCTCCAATGTATCTTCCATGTAAAAAACCTGTCTGATTAGAATGAATAATATCCGACAATACCTTTTTAATTCTATGCGCTATACATTTTGCTAGGATTTTTGCATCACAACACTGAAGTGTAAGGGGCCTCCAATTTTGTAAATGGACTGGATCTTTATATTTTCCACTTGTATCCTGTTTCAGTAATAATGAGATCAGACCTTCTTCTTGAGTGTCAGATAATCTACCATTTACATAGGAGTGGTTAAAACATGCTAATAACGGTCCTCTTAGTATATCAAAAAGGTTTGGTATACCTCGATTGGTATGCCATCCAACCCTGGAGTTTTCCCCGGACTTAAAGTCTTTAATTGCATCCAGAAGTTCCTCCTCTGTAATTTCACCTTCACATGAGTCTTTCTGTGTGGCTGTTAATTTGACATTATCAATAGAAAAAAAATCTCTACAATTAGCTTCAGTTAGAGGAGATGGAGGCGACTGAAAAGAAAACATATGCTTAAAATACTTTGTTTCTTCCTTCAAAATATCGTTAGGTGAATTATGGGTGACTCCGTCAATTGTAACCAGTTTCATTAAGTTCTTTTGGTAGCATTCCTATGTTGAAGATTAAAAAAGAATTTTGTGCATTTTTCCCCATATTCCATCCAGTTTGCTTTATTTTTATAATATATTACACTTGATCTTTCTTGAATAAGTTTTTCCATTTCTTTTTGTTTTTCCTCTAATTTATTCTGAGCCTCTATGTTACAGTTTTTATTGCCATCTATCTGTTCTGTTAGACTTTCTATTTCCTTTCTTAGTATAAACTCTTTTGACCTAAATTGCTTTTGTTTTCGAGATGAGTACTGAATTGCATGGCCTCTAAAGGCACATTTAAAGGTGTCCCATACAATAAGGGGATTCGCTGTACCTATGTTATGTTGGAAAAAGTCAGTTATAAATTCCTTTGTTCTAATTATAAATAAATTATCATCTAATAGGCTTTGATTAAATTTCCAATATCCTCGCCCACGTGGAAATTCAGTCAGAGTAATGTATATGCCTATTATATGATGGTCCGACCGCATTCTGTCCCCTATCAACACGCCTGTATGTTTGTAGTGACTGGATTTATTGATACACCATCCAAAGTGTAATTAATAACTTCATCATGCGCAAAGGGATATTCAATGTCTGCTTTATTTTTACCCAACTACCAATAGGTGCCCTTCTTTGCGAGGCATTGGAAAAACCACCAATAGGTGCCCTATCCCATCTGGACAAGAGGATTACCTATGTAAGAATGCTGTTCATCGACTATAGCTCAGCATTCAACACCATAGTACCCTCCAAGCTCATCATTAAGCTCGAGGCCCTGGGTCTGATCCCCGCCCTGTGCAACTGGGTGCTGGAATTCCTGACGGGCCGCCCCCAGGTGGTGAAGGTAGGAAACAACATCTCCACTTCAATGATCCTCAACAATTGGGCCCCACATAGGTGCGTGCTCAGCCCCCTCCTGTACTCCCTGTTTACCCATGACTGCATGGCCAAGCACGCCTCCAGCTCAATCATCAAGTTTGCAGACGACACAACAGGAGTAGGCTTGATTACCAACAATGACGAGACTGCCTACAGGGAGGAGGTGAGGGCTCTGGGAGTGTGGTGCCAGGACAATAACCTCTCACTCAACATCCACAAAACAAAGGAGATGATCGTGGACTTCAGGAAACAGCAAAGGGTGCACCCCACTATCCACATCGACGGGACCGCAGTGGAGAAGGTGGAAAGCTTCAAGTTCCTTGGCGTACACATCACTGACAAACTGAAATGGACCACCCACGCAGACAGTGTGGTGAAGAAGGTGCAACAGAGCCTCTTCAACCTCAGGAGGCTGAAGAAATTTGGCATGACACCTAAAACCCTCACAAACTTTTACAGATGCACAATTGAGAGCATCCTGTCGGGCTGTATCACCACCTGGTACGGCAACTGCACCGCCCACAACTGCAGGGCTCTCCAGAGGGTGGTGCGGTCTGCCGAACGCATTACCGGGCAAACTACCCGCCCTCCAAGACACCTACAGCACCCGATGTCACAGGAAGGCCAAAAAGATCAACAAGGATATCAACCACCCGAGCCACTGCCTGTTCACCCCGCTATCATCCAGAAGGCGAGGTCAGTACAGGTGCATCAAAGCTGGGACCGAGAGAATGAAAAACAGCTTCTATCTCAACGCCATCAGACTGTTATATAGCCATCACTAGCACATTAGAGGCTGCTGCTGCCTATTGAAATCACTGGCCACTTTAAGAAATGGAACACTAGTCACTTTAATAATGTTTACATATCTTGCACTACTCATCTCATATGTATATACTGAATTATATTCTATAATATTCTACTGTATCTTAGTCCATGCTGCTCTGTCATTGCTTGTCCATAAATGTATATATTCTTAAATCCCATTCCTTACTAGTTTTGTGTGTATTGGGTATATGTGTCACGAATACCGCCGAGGCTGCTCCTCCTCCTTGTTCGGGCAGGCTTCGGCGTTCGTCGTCCCCGGAGTACTAGCTGCCACCGTTTGATGTTTTCGATGTTTGTTTTGTCATGTCTAGTTTAGTGCACCTGTTTCGTATTCTGTCATGATTATGTCACCTATAAGTTTCCCTGTGTTATGTTTTGTAGTTGTGTGTTACTGTTCCACATGTCGTGTGTTGATAGGTTCGGTGCCTTGGCTTTGTATAGTATTTTACGCACTACGCGTATTTCGACTCTCGTTGTTGTTTTACGCACTGCGCGTATTTTGTTCGCCTCCAGTGTTTGAGGCCGTTTATTTTGTGTCTATTTACAAGTATTAGTAAAGTCGTCTTGACTTATCCTCTGTGTCCTGCGATTGACTCAAACACCGCATCCATATCAACACATATCTGACAATATGTTGTGAAACTGTTAGATATTACTTGTTAGATATTACTGTACTGTCGGAGCTAGAAGCACAAGCATTTCGCTACCCCCGCAATAACATCTGCTAAACACGTGTATGTGACAAATAAAATTTGATTTGATTTGGTGTTTGTGGTTGAATCTGTGTTTGAAAATCACTGCTTGACTGAGGGACCTTACAGATAATTGTGTGTGGGGTACAGAGATGAGGCAGTCATTCAAAAATCATGTTAAACACTATTATTGCACACAGAGTGAGTCCATGTAAATTGTTAAGCAAATCTTTACACCTGAACTTATTTAGGCTTGGCATAACAAAGGGGTTGAATACTCATTGATTCAAGTCATTTCAGCTTTTCATTTTTGATTAATTTATAAAAATATCTAAAAATATAATTCCACTTTGACATTATGGGGTGTGAATACTTTCTGAAGACACTGTAGGCTATGATTGAAGCTCAATGTTACATTGAAATCTCCATCATACAGTAGCTAAACCAATATGATACCAATATCGATGAAAATCACCCTCTCGTCATGAGCCGTCCGGCTGTTACCGAGAACCACAAACTGGATTTTTAACAGGGTCGTTAGGAAAATAAATACAATTTCTAATCCCGACCTAGCTCAAAATCTAGGCGTCGGATAACAACGAGACTACAGTATCCACAAAGTGACCATTAGACTTCCCAACTTTTCTGACTGAATATGTTTGTAGGGGCAACAGTTTTGATTACATTTACAATTTATCGCTCTCACATGCTCATTTCTGTCAATTAAGAACCAACAATGTGGCATCTTTTTGTAGCCGAAGTTCAGAGTTCTAACACCGGGTAGAGCAACTCTGTTGAAAACTTCACAAGATACTTTCTGCAATACTGTAATTCATGCTGTCTTTCAGTACTGTAGTGTTATGGTGTGTGTGTGTGTGTGTGTGTGTGTGTGTGTGTGTGCGTGTGTGTGCTGAGCCAAGCCATTAAGATGTAGGGCTAGTTTTAAGATGATTATGCAATTAAAATATCAGTGTTTAAGCGTTAGATGGAAACTACAATACTTTTTTCACATTTGCCAATTAGCCTACTCCCGCTTTTATCTTCTGGAATTCATACAGTGGGGAAAAAAAGTATTTAGTCAGCCACCAATTGTGCAAGTTCTCCCACTTAAAAAGATGAGAGAGGCCTGTAATTTTCATCATAGGTACACGTCAACTATGACAGACAAAATGAGATTTTTTTTTACAGAAAATCACATTGTAGGATTTTTTATGAATTTATTTGCAAATTATGGTGGAAAATAAGTATTTGGTCACCTACAAACAAGCAAGATTTCTGGCTCTCACAGACCTGTAACTTCTTCTTTAAGAGGCTCCTCTGTCCTCAACTCGTTACCTGTATTAATGGCACCTGTTTGAACTTGTTATCAGTATAAAAGACACCTGTCCACAACCTCAAACAGTCACACTCCAAACTCCACTATGGCCAAGACCAAAGAGCTGTCAAAGGACACCAGAAACAAAATTGAAGACCTGCACCAGGCTGGGAAGACTGAATCTGCAATAGGTAAGCAGCTTGGTTTGAAGAAATCAACTGTGGGAGCAATTATTAGGAAATGGAAGACATACAAGACCACTGATAATCTCCCTCGATCTGGGGCTCCACGCAAGATCTCACCCCGTGGGGTCAAAATGATCACAAGAACGGTGAGCAAAAATCCCAGAACCACACGGGGGGACCTAGTGAATGACCTGCAGAGAGCTGGGACCAAAGTAACAAAGCCTACCATCAGTAACACACTGCGCCGCCAGGGACTCAAATCCTGCAGTGCCAGACGTGTCCCCCTGCGTAAGCCAGTACATGTCCAGGCCCGTCTGAAGTTTGCTAGAGTGCATTTGGATGATCCAGAAGAGGATTGGGAGAATGTCATATGGTCAGATGAAACCAAAATAGAACTTTTTTGGTAAAAACTCAACTCGTCGTGTTTGGAGGACAAAGAATGCTGAGTTGCATCCAAAGAACACCATACCTACTGTGAAGCATGGGTGTGGAAACATCATGCTTTGGGGCTGTTTTTCTGCAAAGGGACCAGGACGACTGATCCGTGTAAAGGAACGAATGAATGGGGCCATGTATCGTGAGATTTTGAGTGAAAACCTCCTTCCATCAGCAAGGGCATTGAAGATGAAATGTGGCTGGGTCTTTCAGCATGACAATGATCCCAAACACACTGCCCAGGCAACGAAGGAGTGGCTTCGTAAGAAGCATTTCAAGGTCCTGGAGTGGCCTAGCCAGTCTCCAGATCTCAACCCCATAGAAAATCTTTGGAAGGAGTTGAAAGTCTGTGTTGCCCAGCGACAGCCCCAAAACATCACTGCTCTAGAGGAGATCTGCATGGATGAATGGGCCAAAATACCAGCAACAGTGTGTGAAAACCTTGTGAAGACTTACAGAAAACGTTTGACCTGTGTCATTGCCAACAAAGGGTATATAACAAAGTATTGAGAAACTTTTGTTATTGACCAAATACTTATTTTCCAGCATAATTTGCAAATAAATTCATTAAAAATCCTACAATGTGATTTTCTGGATTTCTTTTTCTCATTTTGTCTGTCATCGTTGACATGTACCTATGATGAAAATTACAGGCCTCTCTCATCTTTTTAAGTGGGAGAACTTGCACAATTGGTGGCTGACTAAATACTTTTTTTCCCTACTGTACAGGGGTACCGGTACAGAGTCAATGTGGGGGGAACCGGTTAGTCGAGGTAATTGAGGTAATATGTACATGTGGGTAGAGTTAAAGTGACTATGCATAGATAATACACAGAGTAGCAGCAGCGTAAAAGAGGGGGTGGGGGAGACAATGCAAATAGTCCGGGTAGCCAGTATGAGGTGGACCAGAGCCAGTTGGCTACAGCAAATATTATGGATATACTGACAAGATACATGTCTCTCCGCCCTAACAATGGGAGTCGCTGTCTAGCTCCCGCCTATGCTTTTTTTTTTTGTATTGGTGGATACATTTAATATTGTAATCCAATTTTGAATATTTGATGAGTTTGTTGACGTCAACTGCATGTATTCAATTGAGAGATATGCTACGCTACTAACCTCATGTCATGAACATACATAGTCATATCTAGACAACTCCAATATAAAGTGTTTTTTTCTCTCAAAGTTGCCGGGATGTCACGTGTCCTACTTATATCAGTACACTCATAACTTAAGCATTACGAAACTTCTATTCGATCAAATAAAAGTAATGTAGCAAATATGGCATTCATTTTTTGGTTGAACAAATTCGACAATCATTGACCTCCATACAAAACTCCTTGTTTGGTCGGGCGAAACAACGAAACAACGCCACCTGCTGGATGGAGACAGATTTTCCGCGGAGTGCCTCTCTCTTCCTCTCTGGCTACAGTGCCTTCAGAAAGTATTTGCACCCCCTCGCCTTTTTCCACATTTCGTTGTGTTACAGCCTGAATTGAACATTTTATTAAATTGAGATTTTTTTTTGTCACTGGCCTACACCCAATTCCCCATAATGTCAAAGTGGAATTATGTTTTTCGAAATGTTTTACGAATTAATAAAAAATGAAAAGCTGAAATGTCTTGAGTCAATAAATAAGCCTAAATAAGTTCAGGAGTAAAAATGTGCTTAACAAGTCACATAAGAAGTGTATAATAAGAAATAAATAGTCATTCAAAAATCATGTTAAACACTATCTCATCTCTGTACCTCAGACACGTATTCTCTGTAAGGTCCCTGAGTCGAGCAGTGAATTTCAAAAACAGATTTAACCACAAAGACCAGGGAGGTTTTCCAATGTCTCGCAAAGAAGGGCACCTATTGGTAGATGGGTAAAAAAAAAAAAAAAAGTTGACCTTGAAAATCCCTTTGGTGAAGTTATTAATTACGCTTTGGATGGTGTCTCAATACAATTCTCAATGGTGTTCTTCACTGGTTGCTGTGATGGCACACTAATTCACCTTTCAGCAGGACAGTAGCCGAAAACACAAGCCCAAACACACGAGTTGCTTACCAAGAAGACATTGAATGTTCCTGAGAGGCCTAGTTACAGTTTTGACTTCAATCGGCTTGAAAATCTATGGCAAGACTTGAAAATGGCTGTCTAGCAATGATCAACAACCAATTTGACAGAGGATGAAGAATAAAAATTAAAGAAAATCTGCAAATATTGTACAATTCAGGGATGCAAAGCTCTTAGAGACTTACCGAGAAAGAGTCACAGTTGTAATCGCTGCCAAAGGTGATTCTAACATCTACTGACTCAAGGGGTTTAATACTTATCTAATCCAGATTATAAAAAAAATTTTTTACAACAAAAGTATTTTGTGTAGATCGTTGCCCAAAAAATGACACATACATCCATTTTAATCCCACAACAAAATGTGGAAAAATTCAAGGGGTGGGAATACTTTCTGAAGGCGCAGTAGCTAAATGAACCATGACCTTTGGCAGAAGATACTGACCCTACCGTTACGCTTGTTTACACTGAGCTGCACTGGGGTCGAAACGCAACCGTGGTTACATTAAGACACCATGGAGCCAGGTCGAGATATGGGTCGGAAAACGTACCTCAATGCAGGGATGGGATATGCCACTGTACTACAAATTTTACCATTATCCACAATGCTCCATCGAGAAGATTGAAATACTACCCTTTTCGTCCTCATGCTAGCTAACAGTAAACACAGCAGCCATTATGGAATGGCACAAAGGAGCTGATTGGCTGACACTGCAATTTCAAAATGGCTGCGGTTGCTATTGCTAGCTAGCATGAAGATGTGAAGGGTAGTTTTCCAGGAAAACAAGCAGCGTTTCCAGTATTCCTCGGTGAAACAGTGTGGATAAAGGTCAAATTTGGAGTACAGTGTCACATCCCATCCATGCATTGAGGTACGTTTTCCAACCCATATCTTGCACCGGCTCTATAGTGTCTTAAAGTAATCATGGTTGAACAGAATGCTTTGGAACAGTCTATCAGTGTCTGTGTTCCATCTATCTCTCTCAGTGTTGTGAAGCCCCGTGTTGCGACCATTGAGGAGATGGCCAAGTTCCACACAGACGCCTACCTGGAGCACCTCCACAAAATCAGCCAGGACGGAGACAATGATGACCCCCCCAGTCTGGAGACTTTGGCCTGGGTAAGAGGAGAGGGAAGGACAGGGTCCCTGGAGCTTAGTTTGACAGACATCAATAAATGAGAGATGGGAGAGAGTACCGTTGTCACTTCATGTAATGTTTATTTGCTGACAGTAGAGGGTGCTCTAACACCAGATAAAAATGACCCACCTCCCATTGCCTCCACTTGGCAAAAGGTTGATTGCCAACACACTAAATATGGTTACTTTATGAATCTACATTAAAAACCCTCCAGTTATATATTTGAAGGTATAAATAACAGATTGATGCTGACGGTTAGACGCTACTTTCCTTTGCCCCCGTAGGTTACTTATGTTATCTAGGTCTGTGGGTGGGAGCCTGTGGGAAGGATGCAACCTCAGTCCGGTATCATTGGATGGGGAACACTCATCTTCTGCCAACCTTTCTATTAGAAAAAAACACCTCAATCTCACCATATGTGTTTTCTCTGTCTTCCCCATCTCTCCATATCCCCCCTCCAACACCCTTCCTTTTCATTGTCTCTCTTTCTCTTCCGCCTCTCTCTTCCTCCCTTTGTTTCTCCTTCACACCTCTGTCTGGTCCTTCCCCTCTCTCTCTCTCTCTCTCTCTCTCTCTCTCTCTCTCTCTCTCTCTCTCTCTCTCTCTCTCTCTCTCTCTCTCTCTCTCTCTCTCTCTCTCTCCCCCTCTCCTTTTCCATCTCTTCCTCTGTCCTTTACCTTATCTCTCTCTCACTCCCTCCATCTCCCTTTCCTCCCTCTCCATCCCACCTCCATCCCTTTCTTTCTCCCTCACCCCTATACCCCCCCATTCCTCCACCCCCCTCTTCCCAGGTTATGACTGTCCGGTGGTGCAGGGTATCCATGATTATGCTGCAGTGGTGGGTGGTGCCACCCTGACGGAGGCTGGCACCACACCAAGAATAAGAGGACAGGGGAAGGACCAGGAGAAATGCTGATGAGTGATTTCTATAAGAAAAACAGTTAAATGTTGTTGAATAAATCATGTAAGTTAGAGGTCCTTCTTGGTACTTTCTGTCCTCACACTATCTCACTTCTCTTCCTATCCTTGTCTTTCTCTCTGTCTCTTACCCTCTCATCTGTCTGGGCCTGTTTCTCTCTCTGTCTGGGCCTGTTTCTCTCTCTGTCTGGGACTGTTTCTCTCTCTCTGTCTGGGACTGTTTCTCTCTCTGTCTGGGACTGTTTCTCTCTCTCTGTCTGGGACTGTTTCTCTCTCTCTGTCTGGGACTGTTTCTCTCTCTGTCTGGGACTGTTTCTCTCTCTATGTCTGGGACTGTTTCTCTCTCTGTCTGGGACTGTTTCTCTCTCTCTGTCTGGGACTGTTTCTCTCTCTCTGTCTGGGACTGTTTCTCTCTCTGTCTGGGACTGTTTCTCTCTCTCTGTCTGGGACTGTTTCTCTCTCTCTGTCTGGGACTGTTTCTCTCTCTGTCTGGGACTGTTTCTCTCTCTCTGTCTGGGACTGTTTCTCTCTCTGTCTGGGACTGTTTCTCTCTCTGTCTGGGACTGTTTCTCTCTCTCTGTCTGGGACTGTTTCTCTCTCTCTGTCTGGGACTGTTTCTCTCTCTCTGTCTGGGACTGTTTCTCTCTATGTCTGGGACTGTTTCTCTCTCTGTGTCTGGGACTGTTTCTCTCTCTCTGTCTGGGACTGTTTCTCTCTCTCTGTCTGGGACTGTTTCTCTCTATGTCTGGGACTGTTTCTCTCTCTATGTCTGGGACTGTTTCTTTCTTTCTGTCTGGGACTGTTTCTCTCTCTGTCCGGGACTGTTTCTCTGTCTGTCTGGGACTGTTTCTCTCTCTGTCTGGGACTGTTTCTCTGTCTGGGACTGTTTCTCTCTCTTTCTGGGACTGTTTCTCTCTCTCTGTCTGGGAATGTTAACCTGCTCTCGCTCTCGCTCTCTTTCTCTCTCTCTCTCTCTCTCTCTCTCTCTCTCTCTCTCTCTCTCTCTCTCTCTCTCTCTTTCTGTCTCTCTTTCTGTCTCTTTTTTTCTCTCTCTCTCTCAAGGATGAGGCGTCAGGGTTCTGTTATGTGAATGATGCGGTGCTAGGGATTCTCAAGCTGAGGGAGAAATACGAGAGAGTTCTGTACGTCGACGTGGACCTTCACCATTGAGACGGTACACACACCTTTCCCTGTCTCTCACATACACCAATGGACAAACACGCACATCTGAATGTGCATTGATATTGTGTCAATATTGTGTAGTACTGTAAGTGGATACAAAAGTTTCATCAAGGTTTGATTTATAATTTTTAGTCTGTCAATAAGATAAGTTATTGTGTATTTTTAGATACTTCTCTCAGGTGTGGAAGATGCCTTCAGTTTTACCTCTAAAGTGATGACCGTGTCGCTGCACAAGTTCTCTCCTGGATTCTTCCCGGGTCAGTGGCTACTGCTAATTCTGATGACCATTATGCTACAACTGTCCAGGACCAGGGTTGGTGACCAGTATTCTTCAACCTTTCTTGTGCCAGTGAAACTATGGCCCTTTGTTTGCTGGTAGCTACCAACAAGCTATGGTCCTTCCTCCTTGGAGGACAGCTAAACATTAGAAGTAGCATTTGAAAAATGACTACATGGCTACATCCTTGTCTGTTAACCATCTGAGGGATTGGTATTTGAGAAACATTTGATACCCAATGCACTTGAAACACCCACCCACACACCCATAGTAACCCTGCTGCCCTGTTGTAGGTACAGGAGACCTGGGTAAAGGACGCTGGTACGCCGTCAACGTCCATCTGGATGACGGCATCAATGACGACAGATACTTCCAGGTCTTCACAAGGTACAAAACCATTTCCATAATGCTTAACATTGTCAGTAACAGACATTTAAAAAGCTAGGGTTGCATGTTCATTGTTTTGTTGAGGCTTTGCAACTGTAGAGAAAATACAAACGTTTTTGTTTAGTAAAATTATAACGTTGTCCATTCTATGGTTTATATGTTAGATTACATATTGCATTGGATTAAGTTGTCAGTCTGTAATGATTGTAATTGTTATAGTCAAATTATGATATGTATTTTACAGTATGTTAAATGAAGTTAATTAATGTTAGATTAACTATTAAAGTTGTGATTATTGTCATCATCAGTGTGATGAAGGAGGTGCAGACATTGTTTAACCCGGAAGCAGTAGTGATGCAGCTGGGAGCTGACACCATGGCTGGTGACCCCATGTGTTCCTTCAACATGACCCCTGTAGGGGTGGCACAGAGTCTACGACACAAACTAGACTGGCACCTACCCACAATGCTACTGGGAGGAGGTCGGTCCAGGACAGTCCAGATCCACACTGCTACTGGGAGGAGGTCGGTCCAGGACAGTCCAGATCCACACTGCTACTGGGAGGAGGTCGGTCCAGGACAGTCCAGATCCACACTGCTACTGGGAGGAGGTCGGTCCAGGACAGTCCAGATCCACACTGCTACTGGGAGGAGGTCGGTCCAGGACAGTCCAGATCCACACTGCTACTGGGAGGAGGTCGGTCCAGGACAGTCCAGATCCACACTGCTACTGGGAGGAGGTCGGTCCAGGAAAGTCCAGATCCACACTGCTACTGGGAGGAGGTCGGTCCAGGACAGTCCAGATCCACACTGCTACTGGGAGGAGGTCGGTCCAGGACAGCCCAGATCCACACTGCTACTGGGAGGAGGTCGGTCCAGGACAGCCCAGATCCACACTGCTACTGGGAGGAGGTCGGTCCAGGACAGCCCAGATCCACACTGCTACTGGGAGGAGGTCGGTCCAGGACAGCCCAGATCCACACTGCTACTGGGAGGAGGTCGGTCCAGGACAGTCCAGCTTCAGACTGCTACTGGGAGGAGGTCGGTCCAGGACAGTCCAGCTTCAGACTGCTACTGGGAGGAGGTCGGTCCAGGACAGTCCAGATCCACACTGCTACTGGGAGGAGGTCGGTCCAGGACAGTCCAGCTCCAGGCTGCTACTGGGAGGAGGTCGGTCCAGGACAGTCCAGCTTCAGACTGCTACTGGGAGGAGGTCGGTCCAGGACAGTCCAGCTTCAGACTGCTACTGGGAGGAGGTCGGTCCAGGACAGTCCAGCATCAGGCTGCTACTGGGAGGAGGTCGGTCCAGGACAGTCCAGCATCAGGCTGCTACTGGGAGGAGGTCGGTCCAGGACAGTCCAGCTTCAGACTGCTACTGGGAGGAGGTCGGTCCAGGACAGTCCAGCTTCAGACTGCTACTGGGAGGAGGTCGGTCCAGGACAGGCCAGATCCAGGCTGCTTCTGGGAGGAGGTCGGTCCAGGACAGTCCAGCATCAGGCTGCTACTGGGAGGAGGTCGGTCCAGGACAGTCCAGATCCAGGCTGCTACTGGGAGGAGGTCGGTCCAGGACAGTCCAGATCCACACTGCTACTGGGAGGAGGTCGGTCCAGGACAGTCCAGATCCACACTGCTACTGGGAGGAGGTCGGTCCAGGACAGCCCAGATCCACACTGCTACTGGGAGGAGGTCGGTCCAGGACAGCCCAGATCCACACTGCTACTGGGAGGAGGTCGGTCCAGGACAGCCCAGATCCACACTGCTACTGGGAGGAGGTCGGTCCAGGACAGGCCAGATCCAGGCTGCTACTGGGAGGAGGTCGGTCCAGGACAGTCCAGATCCACACTGCTACTGGGAGGAGGTCGGTCCAGGACAGTCCAGATCCACACTGCTACTGGGAGGAGGTCGGTCCAGGACAGTCCAGATCCACACTGCTACTGGGAGGAGGTCGGTCCAGGACAGCCCAGATCCACACTGCTACTGGGAGGAGGTCGGTCCAGGACAGCCCAGATCCACACTGCTACTGGGAGGAGGTCGGTCCAGGACAGCCCAGATCCACACTGCTACTGGGAGGAGGTCGGTCCAGGACAGCCCAGATCCACACTGCTACTGGGAGGAGGTCGGTCCAGGACAGTCCAGATCCACACTGCTACTGGGAGGAGGTCGGTCCAGGACAGTCCAGATCCACACTGCTACTGGGAGGAGGTCGGTCCAGGACAGTCCAGCTTCAGACTGCTACTGGGAGGAGGTCGGTCCAGGACAGTCCAGCTTCAGACTGCTACTGGGAGGAGGTCGGTCCAGGACAGTCCAGCTTCAGACTGCTACTGGGAGGAGGTCGGTCCAGGACAGCCCAGATCCACACTGCTACTGGGAGGAGGTCGGTCCAGGACAGCCCAGATCCACACTGCTACTGGGAGGAGGTCGGTCCAGGACAGTCCAGCTTCAGACTGCTACTTGGAGGAGGTCGGTCCAGGACAGTCCAGCTTCAGACTGCTACTGGGAGGAGGTCGGTCCAGGACAGTCCAGCTTCAGACTGCTACTGGGAGGAGGTCGGTCCAGGACAGTCCAGCTTCAGACTGCTACTGGGAGGAGGTCGGTCCAGGACAGTCCAGCTTCAGACTACTACTGGGAGGAGGTCGGTCCAGGACAGTCCAGATCCACACTGCTACTGGGAGGAGGTCGGTCCAGGACAGTCCAGATCCACACTGCTACTGGGAGGAGGTCGGTCCAGGAAAGTCCAGATCCACACTGCTACTGGGAGGAGGTCGGTCCAGGACAGTCCAGATCCACACTGCTACTGGGAGGAGGTCGGTCCAGGACAGTCCAGATCCACACTGCTACTGGGAGGAGGTCTGTCCAGGACAGCCCAAATCCACACTGCTACTGGGAGGAGGTCGGTCCAGGACAGTCCAGCATCAGGCTGCTACTGGGAGGAGGTCGGTCCAGGACAGGCCAGATCCACACTGCTACTGGGAGGAGGTCGGTCCAGGACAGTCCAGATCCACACTGCTACTGGGAGGAGGTCGGTCCAGGACAGCCCAGATCCACACTGCTACTGGGAGGAGGTCGGTCCAGGACAGCCCAGATCCACACTGCTACTGGGAGGAGGTCGGTCCAGGACAGCCCAGATCCACACTGCTACTGGGAGGAGGTCGGTCCAGGACAGCCCAGATCCACACTGCTACTTGGAGGAGGTCGGTCCAGGACAGTCCAGCTTCAGACTGCTACTGGGAGGAGGTCGGTCCAGGACAGTCCAGCATCAGGCTGCTACTGGGAGGAGGTCGGTCCAGGACAGTCCAGATCCACACTGCTACTGGGAGGAGGTCGGTCCAGGACAGTCCAGCTTCAGACTGCTACTGGGAGGAGGTCGGGTCCAGGACAGTCCAGCTTCAGACTGCTACTGGGAGGAGGTCGGTCCAGGACAGGCCAGATCCAGGCTGCTACTGGGAGGAGGTCGGTCCAAGACAGTCCAGCATCAGGCTGCTACTGGGAGGAGGTCGGTCCAGGACAGTCCAGATCCAGGCTGCTACTGGGAGGAGGTCGGTCCAGGACAGTCCAGGTCCACACTGCTACTGGGAGGAGGTCGGTCCAGGACAGTCCAGATCCACACTGCTACTGGGAGGAGGTCGATCCAGGACAGTCCAGATCCACACTGCTACTGGGAGGAGATCGGTCCAGGACAGTCCAGATCCACACTGCTACTGGGAGGAGGTCGGGTCCAGGACAGTCCAGATCCACACTGCTACTGGGAGGAGGTCGGTCCAGGACAGTCCAGATCCACACTGCTACTGGGAGGAGGTCGGTCCAGGACAGTCCAGATCCACACTGCTACTGGGAGGAGGTCGGTCCAGGACAGTCCAGATCCACACTGCTACTGGGAGGAGGTCGGTCCAGGACAGTCCAGCTTCAGACTGCTACTGGGAGGAGGTCGGTCCAGGACAGTCCAGCTTCAGACTGCTACTGGGAGGAGGTCGGTCCAGGACAGTCCAGCTTCAGACTGCTACTGGGAGGAGGTCGGTCCAGGACAGTCCAGCTTCAGACTGCTACTGGGAGGAGGTCGGTCCAGGACAGTCCAGATCCACACTGCTACTGGGAGGAGGTCGGTCCAGGACAGTCCAGATCCACACTGCTACTGGGAGGAGGTCGGTCCAGGACAGTCCAGATCCACACTGCTACTGGGAGGAGGTCGGTCCAGGACAGTCCAGATCCACACTGCTACTGGGAGGAGGTCGGTCCAGGACAGTCCAGATCCACACTGCTACTGGGAGGAGGTCGGTCCAGGACAGTCCAGATCCACACTGCTACTGGGAGGAGGTCGGGTCCAGGACAGTCCAGATCCACACTGCTACTGGGAGGAGGTCGGTCCAGGAAAGTCCAGATCCACACTGCTACTGGGAGGAGGTCGGTCCAGGACAGTCCAGATCCACACTGCTACTGGGAGGAGGTCGGTCCAGGACAGCCCAGATCCACACTGCTACTGGGAGGAGGTCGGTCCAGGACAGCCCAGATCCACACTGCTACTGGGAGGAGGTCGGTCCAGGACAGCCCAGATCCACACTGCTACTGGGAGGAGGTCGGTCCAGGACAGCCCAGATCCACACTGCTACTGGGAGGAGGTCGGTCCAGGACAGTCCAGCTTCAGACTGCTACTGGGAGGAGGTCGGTCCAGGACAGTCCAGCTTCAGACTGCTACTGGGAGGAGGTCGGTCCAGGACAGTCCAGATCCACACTGCTACTGGGAGAAGGTCGGGTCCAGGACAGTCCAGCTCCAGGCTGCTACTGGGAGGAGGTCGGTCCAGGACAGTCCAGCTTCAGACTGCTACTGGGAGGAGGTCGGTCCAGGACAGTCCAGCTTCAGACTGCTACTGGGAGGAGGTCGGTCCAGGACAGTCCAGCATCAGGCTGCTACTGGGAGGAGGTCGGTCCAGGACAGTCCAGCATCAGGCTGCTACTGGGAGGAGGTCGGTCCAGGACAGTCCAGCTTCAGACTGCTACTGGGAGGAGGTCGGTCCAGGACAGTCCAGCTTCAGACTGCTACTGGGAGGAGGTCGGTCCAGGACAGGCCAGATCCAGGCTGCTACTGGGAGGAGGTCGGTCCAGGACAGTCCAGCATCAGGCTGCTACTGGGAGGAGGTCGGTCCAGGACAGTCCAGATCCAGGCTGCTACTGGGAGGAGGTCGGTCCAGGACAGTCCAGATCCACACTGCTACTGGGAGGAGGTCGGTCCAGGACAGTCCAGATCCACACTGCTACTGGGAGGAGGTCGATCCAGGACAGTCCAGATCCACACTGCTACTGGGAGGAGGTCGGTCCAGGACAGTCCAGATCCACACTGCTACTGGGAGGAGGTCGGTCCAGGACAGTCCAGATCCACACTGCTACTGGGAGGAGGTCGGTCCAGGACAGTCCAGATCCACACTGCTACTGGGAGGAGGTCGGTCCAGGACAGTCCAGATCCACACTGCTACTGGGAGGAGGTCGGTCCAGGACAGTCCAGATCCACACTGCTACTGGGAGGAGGTCGGTCCAGGACAGTCCAGCTTCAGACTGCTACTGGGAGGAGGTCGGTCCAGGACAGTCCAGCTTCAGACTGCTACTGGGAGGAGGTCGGTCCAGGACAGTCCAGCTTCAGACTGCTACTGGGAGGAGGTCGGTCCAGGACAGTCCAGATCCACACTGCTACTGGGAGGAGGTCGGTCCAGGACAGTCCAGATCCACACTGCTACTGGGAGGAGGTCGGTCCAGGACAGTCCAGATCCACACTGCTACTGGGAGGAGGTCGGTCCAGGACAGTCCAGATCCACACTGCTACTGGGAGGAGGTCGGTCCAGGACAGTCCAGATCCACACTGCTACTGGGAGGAGGTCGGTCCAGGACAGCCCAGATCCACACTGCTACTGGGAGGAGGTCGGTCCAGGACAGTCCAGCATCAGGCTGCTACTGGGAGGAGGTCGGTCCAGGACAGGCCAGATCCACACTGCTACTGGGAGGAGGTCGGTCCAGGACAGTCCAGATCCACACAGCTACTGGGAGGAGGTCGGTCCAGGACAGCCCAGATCCACACTGCTACTGGGAGGAGGTCGGTCCAGGACAGCCCAGATCCACACTGCTACTGGGAGGAGGTCGGTCCAGGACAGCCCAGATCCACACTGCTACTGGGAGGAGGTCGGTCCAGGACAGTCCAGCTTCAGACTGCTACTGGGAGGAGGTCGGTCCAGGACAGCCCAGATCCACACTGCTACTGGGAGGAGGTCGGTCCAGGACAGTCCAGCTTCAGACTGCTACTGGGAGGAGGTCGGTCCAGGACAGTCCAGCTTCAGACTGCTACTGGGAGGAGGTCGGTCCAGGACAGTCCAGATCCACACTGCTACTGGGAGGAGGTCGGTCCAGGACAGTCCAGCTCCAGGCTGCTACTGGGAGGAGGTCGGTCCAGGACAGTCCAGCTTCAGACTGCTACTGGGAGGAGGTCGGTCCAGGACAGTCCAGCTTCAGACTGCTACTGGGAGGAGGTCGGTCCAGGACAGTCCAGCATCAGGCTGCTACTGGGAGGAGGTCGGTCCAGGACAATCCAGCATCAGGCTGCTACTGGGAGGAGGTCGGTCCAGGACAGTCCAGCTTCAGACTGCTACTGGGAGGAGGTCGGTCCAGGACAGTCCAGCTTCAGACTGCTACTGGGAGGAGGTCGGTCCAGGACAGGCCAGATCCAGGCTGCTACTGGGAGGAGGTCGGTCCAGGACAGTCCAGCATCAGGCTGCTACTGGGAGGAGGTCGGTCCAGGACAGTCCAGATCCAGGCTGCTACTGGGAGGAGGTCGGTCCAGGACAGTCCAGATCCACACTGCTACTGGGAGGAGGTCGGTCCAGGACAGTCCAGATCCACACTGCTACTGGGAGGAGGTCGATCCAGGACAGTCCAGATCCACACTGCTACTGGGAGGAGGTCGGTCCAGGACAGTCCAGATCCACACTGCTACTGGGAGGAGGTCGGTCCAGGACAGTCCAGATCCACACTGCTACTGGGAGGAGGTCGGTCCAGGACAGTCCAGATCCACACTGCTACTGGGAGGAGGTCGGTCCAGGACAGTCCAGATCCACACTGCTACTGGGAGGAGGTCGGTCCAGGACAGTCCAGATCCACACTGCTACTGGGAGGAGGTCGGTCCAGGACAGTCCAGCTTCAGACTGCTACTGGGAGGAGGTCGGTCCAGGACAGTCCAGCTTCAGACTGCTACTGGGAGGAGGTCGGTCCAGGACAGTCCAGCTTCAGACTGCTACTGGGAGGAGGTCGGTCCAGGACAGTCCAGCTTCAGACTGCTACTGGGAGGAGGTCGGTCCAGGACAGTCCAGATCCACACTGCTACTGGGAGGAGGTCGGTCCAGGACAGTCCAGCTCCAGGCTGCTACTGGGAGGAGGTCGGTCCAGGACAGTCCAGCTTCAGACTGCTACTGGGAGGAGGTCGGTCCAGGACAGTCCAGCTTCAGACTGCTACTGGGAGGAGGTCGGTCCAGGACAGTCCAGCATCAGGCTGCTACTGGGAGGAGGTCGGTCCAGGACAGTCCAGCATCAGGCTGCTACTGGGAGGAGGTCGGTCCAGGACAGTCCAGCTTCAGACTGCTACTGGGAGGAGGTCGGGTCCAGGACAGTCCAGCTTCAGACTGCTACTGGGAGGAGGTCGGTCCAGGACAGGCCAGATCCAGGCTGCTACTGGGAGGAGGTCGGTCCAGGACAGTCCAGCATCAGGCTGCTACTGGGAGGAGGTCGGTCCAGGACAGTCCAGATCCAGGCTGCTACTGGGAGGAGGTCGGTCCAGGACAGTCCAGATCCACACTGCTACTGGGAGGAGGTCGGTCCAGGACAGTCCAGATCCACACTGCTACTGGGAGGAGGTCGATCCAGGACAGTCCAGATCCACACTGCTACTGGGAGGAGGTCGGTCCAGGACAGTCCAGATCCACACTGCTACTGGGAGGAGGTCGGTCCAGGACAGTCCAGATCCACACTGCTACTGGGAGGAGGTCGGTCCAGGACAGTCCAGATCCACACTGCTACTGGGAGGAGGTCGGTCCAGGACAGTCCAGATCCACACTGCTACTGGGAGGAGGTCGGTCCAGGACAGTCCAGATCCACACTGCTACTGGGAGGAGGTCGGTCCAGGACAGTCCAGCTTCAGACTGCTACTGGGAGGAGGTCGGTCCAGGACAGTCCAGCTTCAGACTGCTACTGGGAGGAGGTCGGTCCAGGACAGTCCAGCTTCAGACTGCTACTGGGAGGAGGTCGGTCCAGGACAGTCCAGATCCAGGCTGCTACTGGGAGGAGGTCGGTCCAGGACAGTCCAGATCCAGGCTGCTACTGGGAGGAGGTCGGTCCAGGACAGTCCAGATCCAGACTGCTACTGGGAGGAGGTCGGTCCAGGACAGCCCAGATCCACACTGCTACTGGGAGGAGGTCGGTCCAGGACAGCCCAGATCCACACTGCTACTGGGAGGAGGTCGGTCCAGGACAGTCCAGCTTCAGACTGCTACTTGGAGGAGGTCGGTCCAGGACAGTCCAGCTTCAGACTGCTACTGGGAGGAGGTCGGTCCAGGACAGTCCAGCTTCAGACTGCTACTGGGAGGAGGTCGGGTCCAGGACAGTCCAGCTTCAGACTGCTACTGGGAGGAGGTCGGTCCAGGACAGTCCAGCTTCAGACTGCTACTGGGAGGAGGTCGGTCCAGGACAGTCCAGATCCACACTGCTACTGGGAGGAGGTCGGTCCAGGACAGTCCAGATCCACACTGCTACTGGGAGGAGGTCGGTCCAGGAAAGTCCAGATCCACACTGCTACTGGGAGGAGGTCGGTCCAGGACAGTCCAGATCCACACTGCTACTGGGAGGAGGTCGGTCCAGGACAGTCCAGATCCACACTGCTACTGGGAGGAGGTCTGTCCAGGACAGCCCAGATCCACACTGCTACTGGGAGGAGGTCGGTCCAGGACAGTCCAGCATCAGGCTGCTACTGGGAGGAGGTCGGTCCAGGACAGGCCAGATTCCACACTGCTACTGGGAGGAGGTCGGTCCAGGACAGTCCAGATCCACACTGCTACTGGGAGGAGGTCGGTCCAGGACAGCCCAGATCCACACTGCTACTGGGAGGAGGTCGGTCCAGGACAGCCCAGATCCACACTGCTACTGGGAGGAGGTCGGTCCAGGACAGCCCAGATCCACACTGCTACTGGGAGGAGGTCGGTCCAGGACAGTCCAGCTTCAGACTGCTACTGGGAGGAGGTCGGTCCAGGACAGTCCAGCATCAGGCTGCTACTGGGAGGAGGTCGGTCCAGGACAGTCCAGATCCACACTGCTACTGGGAGGAGGTCGGTCCAGGACAGTCCAGCTCCAGGCTGCTACTGGGAGGAGGTCGGTCCAGGACAGTCCAGCTTCAGACTGCTACTGGGAGGAGGTCGGTCCAGGACAGTCCAGCTTCAGACTGCTACTGGGAGGAGGTCGGTCCAGGACAGTCCAGCATCAGGCTGCTACTGGGAGGAGGTCGGTCCAGGACAATCCAGCATCAGGCTGCTACTGGGAGGAGGTCGGTCCAGGACAGTCCAGCTTCAGACTGCTACTGGGAGGAGGTCGGTCCAGGACAGTCCAGCTTCAGACTGCTACTGGGAGGAGGTCGGTCCAGGACAGGCCAGATCCAGGCTGCTACTGGGAGGAGGTCGGTCCAGGACAGTCCAGCATCAGGCTGCTACTGGGAGGAGGTCGGTCCAGGACAGTCCAGATCCAGGCTGCTACTGGGAGGAGGTCGGTCCAGGACAGTCCAGATCCACACTGCTACTGGGAGGAGGTCGGTCCAGGACAGTCCAGATCCACACTGCTACTGGGAGGAGGTCGATCCAGGACAGTCCAGATCCACACTGCTACTGGGAGGAGGTCGGTCCAGGACAGTCCAGATCCACACTGCTACTGGGAGGAGGTCGGTCCAGGACAGTCCAGATCCACACTGCTACTGGGAGGAGGTCGGTCCAGGACAGTCCAGATCCACACTGCTACTGGGAGGAGGTCGGTCCAGGACAGTCCAGATCCACACTGCTACTGGGAGGAGGTCGGTCCAGGACAGTCCAGATCCACACTGCTACTGGGAGGAGGTCGGGTCCAGGACAGTCCAGCTTCAGACTGCTACTGGGAGGAGGTCGGTCCAGGACAGTCCAGCTTCAGACTGCTACTGGGAGGAGGTCGGTCCAGGACAGTCCAGCTTCAGACTGCTACTGGGAGGAGGTCGGTCCAGGACAGTCCAGCTTCAGACTGCTACTGGGAGGAGGTCGGTCCAGGACAGTCCAGATCCACACTGCTACTGGGAGGAGGTCGGTCCAGGACAGTCCAGCTCCAGGCTGCTACTGGGAGGAGGTCGGTCCAGGACAGTCCAGCTTCAGACTGCTACTGGGAGGAGGTCGGTCCAGGACAGTCCAGCTTCAGACTGCTACTGGGAGGAGGTCGGTCCAGGACAGTCCAGCATCAGGCTGCTACTGGGAGGAGGTCGGTCCAGGACAGTCCAGCATCAGGCTGCTACTGGGAGGAGGTCGGTCCAGGACAGTCCAGCTTCAGACTGCTACTGGGAGGAGGTCGGTCCAGGACAGTCCAGCTTCAGACTGCTACTGGGAGGAGGTCGGTCCAGGACAGGCCAGATCCAGGCTGCTACTGGGAGGAGGTCGGTCCAGGACAGTCCAGCATCAGGCTGCTACTGGGAGGAGGTCGGTCCAGGACAGTCCAGATCCAGGCTGCTACTGGGAGGAGGTCGGTCCAGGACAGTCCAGATCCACACTGCTACTGGGAGGAGGTCGGTCCAGGACAGTCCAGATCCACACTGCTACTGGGAGGAGGTCGATCCAGGACAGTCCAGATCCACACTGCTACTGGGAGGAGGTCGGTCCAGGACAGTCCAGATCCACACTGCTACTGGGAGGAGGTCGGTCCAGGACAGTCCAGATCCACACTGCTACTGGGAGGAGGTCGGTCCAGGACAGTCCAGATCCACACTGCTACTGGGAGGAGGTCGGTCCAGGACAGTCCAGATCCACACTGCTACTGGGAGGAGGTCGGTCCAGGACAGTCCAGATCCACACTCAAATCAAATCAAATCAAATTTTATTGGTCACATGCGCCGAATACAACAGGTGCAGACATTACAGTGAAATGCTTACTTACAGCCCTTAACCAACAGTGCATTTATTTTAAACAAAAAAGTAAGAATAAAACAACAACAAAAAAGTGTTGAGAAAAAAAGAGCAGAAGTAAAAAATAAAGTGACAGTAGGGAGGCTATATATACAATAGAATAAAGTGACAGTAGGGAGGCTATATATACAGGGGGGTACCGTTGCATAGTCAATGTGCGGGGGGCACCGGCTAGTTGAGGTAATATGTACATGTGGGTAGAGTTAAAGTGACTATGCATAAATACTTAACAGAGTAGCAGCAGCGTAAAAGGGATGGGGTGGGGGGCAGTGCAAATAGTCCGGGTAGCCATGATTAGCTGTTCAGGAGTCTTATGGCTTGGGGGTAGAAGCTGTTGAGAAGTCTTTTGGACCTAGACTTGGCACTCCGGTACCGCTTGCCGTGCGGTAGCAGAGAGAACAGTCTATGACTAGGGTGACTGGAGTCTTTGACAATTTTGAGGGCCTTCCTCTGACACCGCCTGGTATAGAGGTCCTGGATGGCAGGGAGCTTTGCCCCAGTGATGTACTGGGCCGTACGCACTACCCTCTGTAGTGCCTTGCGGTCAGAGGCCAAGCAGTTGCCATACCAGGCGGTGATGCAACCAGTCAGGATGCTCTCGATGGTGCAGCTGTAGAATTTTTTTGAGGATCTGAGGACCCATGCCAAATCTTTTTAGTCTCCTGAGGGGGAATAGGCTTTGTCGTGCCCTCTTCACGACTGTCTTGGTGTGTTTGGACCATGATAGTTCGTTGGTGATGTGGACACCAAGGAACTTGAAGCTCTCAACCTGTTCCACTACAGCCCCGTCGATGAGAATGGGGGCGTGCTCAGTCCTCTTTTTTTTCCTGTAGTCCACAATCATCTCCTTTGTCTTGGTCACGTTGAGGGAGAGGTTGTTGTCCTGGCACCACACGGCCAGATCTCTGACCTCCTCCCTATAGGCTGTCTCATCGTTGTCGGTGATCAGGCCTACCACTGTTGTGTCGTCGGCAAACTTAATGATGGTGTTGGAGTCGTGCCTGGCCATGCAGTCATGGGTGAACAGAGAGTACAGGAGGGGGACTGAGCACGCACCCCTGAGGGGCCCCCGTGTTGAGGATCAGTGTGGCAGATGTGTTGTTACCTACCCTTACCACCTGGGGCGGCCCGTCAGGAAGTCCAGGATCCAGTTGCAGAGGGAGGTGTTTAGTCCCAGGATCCTTAGCTTAGTGATGAGCTTTGAGGGCACTATGGTGTTGAATGCTGAGCTGTAGTCAATGAATAGCATTCTCACGTAGGTGTTCCTCTTGTCCAGGTGGGAAAGGGCAGTGTGGAGTGCGATAGAGATTGCATCATCTGTGGATCTGTTGGGGCGGTATGCAAATTGGAGTGGGTCTAGGGTTTCTGGGATTATGCTGTTGATGTGAGCCATGACCAGTCTTTCAAAGCACTTCATGGCTACAGACGTCAGTGCCACGGGTCGGTAGTCATTTAGGCAGGTTATCTTAGAGTTCTTGGGCACGGGGACTATGGTGGTCTGCTTGAAACATGTTGGTATTACAGACTCAGTCAGGGACATGTTGAAAATGTCAGTGAAGACACTTGCCAGTTGGTCAGCACATGCTCGGAGTACACGTCCTGGTAATCCGTCTGGCCCTGCGGCCTTGTGAATGTTGACCTGCTTAAAAGTCTTACTCACATCGGCTACGGAGAGCGTGATCACATAGTCGTCCGGAACAGCTGGTGCTCTCATGCATGCTTCAGTGTTGCTTGCCTCGAAGCGAGCATAGAAGTGGTTTAGCTCGTCTGGTAGGCTTGTGTCACTGGGCAGCTCGCGGCTGTGCTTCCCTTTGTAGTCTGTAATAGTTTTCAAGCCCTGCCACATCCGACGAGCGTCAGAGCCAGTGTAGTATGATTCAATCTTAGACCTGTATTGACTCTTTGCCTGTTTGATGGTTCGTCGGAGGTCATAGCGGGATTTCTTATAAGCGTCCGGGTTAGAGTCCCGTTCCTTGAAAGCGGCAGCTCTACCCTTTAGCTCAGTGCGGATGTTTCCTGTAGTCCATGGCTTCTGGTTGGGGTATGTACGTACGGTCACTGTGGGGACGACATCATCGATGCACTTATTGATGAAGCCAGTGACTGATGTGGTGTACTCCTCAATGCTGTCTGAAGAATCCCTGAACATGTTCCAGTCTGTGCTAGCAAAACAGTCCTGTAGCTTAGCATCTGCGTCATCTGACCACTTTTTTATTAGCCGAGTCACTGGTGCTTCCTGCTTCAGTTTTTGCTTATAAGCAGGAATCAGGAGGATAGAGTTATGGTCAGATTTGCCAAATGGAGGGCGAGGGAGAGCTTTGTATGCGTCTCTGTGTGTGGAGTAAAGGTGGTCTAGAGTTTTTTCCCCCTCTGGTTGCACATTTAACATGCTGGTAGAAATGAGGTAGAACGGATTTAAGTTTCCCTGCATTAAAGTCCCCTGCTACTAGGAGCGCTGCATCTGGATGAGCGTTTTCCTGTTGATTAATGGCCTTGTACAACTCATTCAGTGCAATCTTAATGCCAGCATTGGTTTGTGGTGGTAAATAGACAGCTATGAAAAGTATAGATGAAAACTCTCTTGGTAAATAGTGTGGTCTACAGCTTATCATAAGATACTCTACCTCAGGCGAGCAAAACCTTGAGACTTCCTTAGTATTTGATTTTGTGCACCAGCTGTTGTTTACAAAAATACAGAGACCGCCACCCCTCGTCTTACCCGAGTCTGCCGTTCTGTCCTGCCGATGTAGCGTATAGCCTGCTAGCTGAATGTTGTCATTGTTGTCATTCAGCCACGACTCCGTGAAACATAAGATATTACAGTTTTTAATGTCCCGTTGGTAGGATAACCGTAATCTTAAATCGTCCATTTTATTATCCAAAGCTTGAACGTTGGCTAATAGGATTGATGGGAGAGGCAGTTTACTCGTTCGCCGTCGGATCTTTACAAGGCACCCCGACCTACGTCCACGGTATCTCCGTCTCTTCCTCACGCCGAATGACGGGGATCTGGGCCTTGTCTGGAGTCTGTAGAATATCCTTCGCGAACGCCTCGTTGAAGAAAAAGTGTTCGTCCAACGCGAGGTGAGTAATCGCTGTCCTGATATCCAGAAGCTCTCTTTGGTTATAAGAGACGATGGCATAAACATTATGTACAAAATAAATTACAAATAACGCGGAAAAACACACATAATAGTACAATTGGTTAGAGGGCTGTAAAACGGCAGCCATCTTCTTCCGGCGCTGTTCAACACACTGCTACTGGGAGGAGGTCGGTCCAGGACAGTCCAGCTTCAGACTGCTACTGGGAGGAGGTCGGTCCAGGACAGTCCAGCTTCAGACTGCTACTGGGAGGAGGTCGGTCCAGGACAGTCCAGCTTCAGACTGCTACTGGGAGGAGGTCGGTCCAGGACAGTCCAGATCCAGGCTGCTACTGGGAGGAGGTCGGTCCAGGACAGTCCAGATCCAGGCTGCTACTGGGAGGAGGTCGGTCCAGGACAGTCCAGATCCAGACTGCTACTGGGAGGAGGTCGGTCCAGGACAGCCCAGATCCACACTGCTAAAGGGAGGAGGTCGGTCCAGGACAGCCCAGATCCACACTGCTACTGGGAGGAGGTCGGTCCAGGACAGTCCAGCTTCAGACTGCTACTTGGAGGAGGTCGGTCCAGGACAGTCCAGCTTCAGACTGCTACTGGGAGGAGGTCGGTCCAGGACAGTCCAGCTTCAGACTGCTACTGGGAGGAGGTCGGTCCAGGACAGTCCAGCTTCAGACTGCTACTGGGAGGAGGTCGGGTCCAGGACAGTCCAGCTTCAGACTGCTACTGGGAGGAGGTCGGTCCAGGACAGTCCAGATCCACACTGCTACTGGGAGGAGGTCGGTCCAGGACAGTCCAGATCCACACTGCTACTGGGAGGAGGTCGGTCCAGGAAAGTCCAGATCCACACTGCTACTGGGAGGAGGTCGGTCCAGGACAGTCCAGATCCACACTGCTACTGGGAGGAGGTCGGTCCAGGACAGTCCAGATCCACACTGCTACTGGGAGGAGGTCTGTCCAGGACAGCCCAGATCCACACTGCTACTGGGAGGAGGTCGGTCCAGGACAGTCCAGCATCAGGCTGCTACTGGGAGGAGGTCGGTCCAGGACAGGCCAGATTCCACACTGCTACTGGGAGGAGGTCGGTCCAGGACAGTCCAGATCCACACTGCTACTGGGAGGAGGTCGGTCCAGGACAGCCCAGATCCACACTGCTACTGGGAGGAGGTCGGTCCAGGACAGCCCAGATCCACACTGCTACTGGGAGGAGGTCGGTCCAGGACAGCCCAGATCCACACTGCTACTGGGAGGAGGTCGGGTCCAGGACAGTCCAGCTTCAGACTGCTACTGGGAGGAGGTCGGTCCAGGACAGTCCAGCATCAGGCTGCTACTGGGAGGAGGTCGGTCCAGGACAGTCCAGATCCACACTGCTACTGGGAGGAGGTCGGTCCAGGACAGTCCAGCTTCAGACTGCTACTGGGAGGAGGTCGGTCCAGGACAGTCCAGCTTCAGACTGCTACTGGGAGGAGGTCGGTCCAGGACAGGCCAGATCCACACTGCTACTGGGAGGAGGTCGGTCCAAGACAGTCCAGCATCAGGCTGCTACTGGGAGGAGGTCGGTCCAGGACAGTCCAGATCCAGGCTGCTACTGGGAGGAGGTCGGTCCAGGACAGTCCAGATCCACACTGCTACTGGGAGGAGGTCGGGTCCAGGACAGTCCAGATCCACACTGCTACTGGGAGGAGGTCGATCCAGGACAGTCCAGATCCACACTGCTACTGGGAGGAGGTCGGTCCAGGACAGTCCAGATCCACACTGCTACTGGGAGGAGGTCGGTCCAGGACAGTCCAGATCCACACTGCTACTGGGAGGAGGTCGGTCCAGGACAGTCCAGATCCACACTGCTACTGGGAGGAGGTCGGTCCAGGACAGTCCAGATCCACACTGCTACTGGGAGGAGGTCGGTCCAGGACAGTCCAGATCCACACTGCTACTGGGAGGAGGTCGGTCCAGGAAAGTCCAGATCCACACTGCTACTGGGAGGAGGTCGGTCCAGGACAGTCCAGATCCACACTGCTACTGGGAGGAGGTCGGTCCAGGACAGTCCAGATCCACACTGCTACTGGGAGGAGGTCTGTCCAGGACAGCCCAGACCACACTGCTACTGGGAGGAGGTCGGTCCAGGACAGTCCAGCATCAGGCTGCTACTGGGAGGAGGTCGGTCCAGGACAGGCCAGATCCACACTGCTACTGGGAGGAGGTCGGTCCAGGACAGTCCAGATCCACACTGCTACTGGGAGGAGGTCGGTCCAGGACAGCCCAGATCCACACTGCTACTGGGAGGAGGTCGGTCCAGGACAGCCCAGATCCACACTGCTACTGGGAGGAGGTCGGTCCAGGACAGCCCAGATCCACACTGCTACTGGGAGGAGGTCGGTCCAGGACAGCCCAGATCCACACTGCTACTGGGAGGAGGTCGGTCCAGGACAGTCCAGCTTCAGACTGCTACTGGGAGGAGGTCGGTCCAGGACAGTCCAGCATCAGGCTGCTACTGGGAGGAGGTCGGTCCAGGACAGTCCAGATCCACACTGCTACTGGGAGGAGGTCGGGTCCAGGACAGTCCAGCTTCAGACTGCTACTGGGAGGAGGTCGGTCCAGGACAGTCCAGCTTCAGACTGCTACTGGGAGGAGGTCGGTCCAGGACAGGCCAGATCCAGGCTGCTACTGGGAGGAGGTCGGTCCAAGACAGTCCAGCATCAGGCTGCTACTGGGAGGAGGTCGGTCCAGGACAGTCCAGATCCAGGCTGCTACTGGGAGGAGGTCGGTCCAGGACAGTCCAGATCCACACTGCTACTGGGAGGAGGTCGGTCCAGGACAGTCCAGATCCACACTGCTACTGGGAGGAGGTCGATCCAGGACAGTCCAGATCCACACTGCTACTGGGAGGAGGTCGGTCCAGGACAGTCCAGATCCACACTGCTACTGGGAGGAGGTCGGTCCAGGACAGTCCAGATCCACACTGCTACTGGGAGGAGGTCGGTCCAGGACAGTCCAGATCCACACTGCTACTGGGAGGAGGTCGGTCCAGGACAGTCCAGATCCACACTGCTACTGGGAGGAGGTCGGTCCAGGACAGTCCAGATCCACACTGCTACTGGGAGGAGGTCGGTCCAGGACAGTCCAGCTTCAGACTGCTACTGGGAGGAGGTCGGTCCAGGACAGTCCAGCTTCAGACTGCTACTGGGAGGAGGTCGGTCCAGGACAGTCCAGCTTCAGACTGCTACTGGGAGGAGGTCGGTCCAGGACAGTCCAGATCCACACTGCTACTGGGAGGAGGTCGGTCCAGGACAGTCCAGATCCACACTGCTACTGGGAGGAGGTCGGTCCAGGAAAGTCCAGATCCACACTGCTACTGGGAGGAGGTCGGTCCAGGACAGTCCAGATCCACACTGCTACTGGGAGGAGGTCGGTCCAGGACAGTCCAGATCCACACTGCTACTGGGAGGAGGTCTGTCCAGGACAGCCCAGATCCACACTGCTACTGGGAGGAGGTCGGTCCAGGACAGTCCAGCATCAGGCTGCTACTGGGAGGAGGTCGGTCCAGGACAGGCCAGATTCCACACTGCTACTGGGAGGAGGTCGGTCCAGGACAGTCCAGATCCACACTGCTACTGGGAGGAGGTCGGTCCAGGACAGCCCAGATCCACACTGCTACTGGGAGGAGGTCGGTCCAGGACAGCCCAGATCCACACTGCTACTGTGAGGAGGTCGGTCCAGGACAGCCCAGATCCACACTGCTACTGGGAGGAGGTCGGTCCAGGACAGTCCAGCTTCAGACTGCTACTGGGAGGAGGTCGGTCCAGGACAGTCCAGCATCAGGCTGCTACTGGGAGGAGGTCGGTCCAGGACAGTCCAGATCCACACTGCTACTGGGAGGAGGTCGGTCCAGGACAGTCCAGCTTCAGACTGCTACTGGGAGGAGGTCGGTCCAGGACAGTCCAGCTTCAGACTGCTACTGGGAGGAGGTCGGTCCAGGACAGGCCAGATCCACACTGCTACTGGGAGGAGGTCGGTCCAAGACAGTCCAGCATCAGGCTGCTACTGGGAGGAGGTCGGTCCAGGACAGTCCAGATCCAGGCTGCTACTAGGAGGAGGTCGGTCCAGGACAGTCCAGATCCACACTGCTACTGGGAGGAGGTCGGTCCAGGACAGTCCAGATCCACACTGCTACTGGGAGGAGGTCGATCCAGGACAGTCCAGATCCACACTGCTACTGGGAGGAGGTCGGTCCAGGACAGTCCAGATCCACACTGCTACTGGGAGGAGGTCGGTCCAGGACAGTCCAGATCCACACTGCTACTGGGAGGAGGTCGGTCCAGGACAGTCCAGATCCACACTGCTACTGGGAGGAGGTCGGTCCAGGACAGTCCAGATCCACACTGCTACTGGGAGGAGGTCGGTCCAGGACAGTCCAGATCCACACTGCTACTGGGAGGAGGTCGGTCCAGGAAAGTCCAGATCCACACTGCTACTGGGAGGAGGTCGGTCCAGGACAGTCCAGATCCACACTGCTACTGGGAGGAGGTCGGTCCAGGACAGTCCAGATCCACACTGCTACTGGGAGGAGGTCTGTCCAGGACAGCCCAGACCACACTGCTACTGGGAGGAGGTCGGTCCAGGACAGTCCAGCATCAGGCTGCTACTGGGAGGAGGTCGGTCCAGGACAGGCCAGATCCACACTGCTACTGGGAGGAGGTCGGTCCAGGACAGTCCAGATCCACACTGCTACTGGGAGGAGGTCGGTCCAGGACACTCCAGATCCACACTGCTACTGGGAGGAGGTCGGTCCAGGACAGCCCAGATCCACACTGCTACTGGGAGGAGGTCGGTCCAGGACAGCCCAGATCCACACTGCTACTGGGAGGAGGTTGGTCCAGGACAGCCCAGATCCACACTGCTACTGGGAGGAGGTCGGTCCAGGACAGTCCAGCTTCAGACTGCTACTGGGAGGAGGTCGGTCCAGGACAGTCCAGCATCAGGCTGCTACTGGGAGGAGGTCGGTCCAGGACAGTCCAGATCCACACTGCTACTGGGAGGAGGTCGGTCCAGGACAGTCCAGCTTCAGACTGCTACTGGGAGGAGGTCGGTCCAGGACAGTCCAGCTTCAGACTGCTACTGGGAGGAGGTCGGTCCAGGACAGGCCAGATCCAGGCTGCTACTGGGAGGAGGTCGGTCCAAGACAGTCCAGCATCAGGCTGCTACTGGGAGGAGGTCGGTCCAGGACAGTCCAGATCCAGGCTGCTACTGGGAGGAGGTCGGTCCAGGACAGTCCAGATCCACACTGCTACTGGGAGGAGGTCGGTCCAGGACAGTCCAGATCCACACTGCTACTGGGAGGAGGTCGATCCAGGACAGTCCAGATCCACACTGCTACTGGGAGGAGGTCGGTCCAGGACAGTCCAGATCCACACTGCTACTGGGAGGAGGTCGGTCCAGGACAGTCCAGATCCACACTGCTACTGGGAGGAGGTCGGTCCAGGACAGTCCAGATCCACACTGCTACTGGGAGGAGGTCGGTCCAGGACAGTCCAGATCCACACTGCTACTGGGAGGAGGTCGGTCCAGGACAGTCCAGATCCACACTGCTACTGGGAGGAGGTCGGTCCAGGACAGTCCAGCTTCAGACTGCTACTGGGAGGAGGTCGGTCCAGGACAGTCCAGCTTCAGACTGCTACTGGGAGGAGGTCGGTCCAGGACAGTCCAGCTTCAGACTGCTACTGGGAGGAGGTCGGTCCAGGACAGTCCAGCTTCAGACTGCTACTGGGAGGAGGTCGGTCCAGGACAGTCCAGATCCACACTGCTACTGGGAGGAGGTCGGTCCAGGACAGTCCAGATCCACACTGCTACTGGGAGGAGGTCGGTCCAGGACAGTCCAGATCCACACTGCTACTGGGAGGAGGTCGGTCCAGGACAGTCCAGATCCACACTGCTACTGGGAGGAGGTCGGTCCAGGACAGTCCAGATCCACACTGCTACTGGGAGGGAGGTCGGTCCAGGACAGTCCAGATCCACACTGCTACTGGGAGGAGGTCGGTCCAGGAAAGTCCAGATCCACACTGCTACTGGGAGGAGGTCGGTCCAGGACAGTCCAGATCCACACTGCTACTGGGAGGAGGTCGGTCCAGGACAGTTCAGATCCACACTGCTACTGGGAGGAGGTCGGTCCAGGACAGCCCAGATCCACACTGCTACTGGGAGGAGGTCGGTCCAGGACAGTCCAGCATCAGGCTGCTACTGGGAGGAGGTCGGTCCAGGACAGGCCAGATTCACACTGCTACTGGGAGGAGGTCGGTCCAGGACAGTCCAGATCCACACTGCTACTGGGAGGAGGTCGGTCCAGGACAGCCCAGATCCACACTGCTACTGGGAGGAGGTCGGTCCAGGACAGCCCAGATCCACACTGCTACTGGGAGGAGGTCGGTCCAGGACAGCCCAGATCCACACTGCTACTGGGAGGAGGTCGGTCCAGGACAGCCCAGATCCACACTGCTACTGGGAGGAGGTCGGTCCAGGACAGTCCAGCTTCAGACTGCTACTGGGAGGAGGTCGGTCCAGGACAGTCCAGCTTCAGACTGCTACTGGGAGGAGGTCGGTCCAGGACAGTCCAGATCCACACTGCTACTGGGAGGAGGTCGGTCCAGGACAGTCCAGCTCCAGGCTGCTACTGGGAGGAGGTCGGTCCAGGACAGTCCAGCTTCAGACTGCTACTGGGAGGAGGTCGGTCCAGGACAGTCCAGCTTCAGACTGCTACTTTGAGGAGGTCGGTCCAGGACAGTCCAGCATCAGGCTGCTACTGGGAGGAGGTCGGTCCAGGACAGTCCAGCATCAGGCTGCTACTGGGAGGAGGTCGGTCCAGGACAGTCCAGCTTCAGACTGCTACTGGGAGGAGGTCGGTCCAGGACAGTCCAGCTTCAGACTGCTACTGGGAGGAGGTCGGTCCAGGACAGGCCAGATCCAGGCTGCTACTGGGAGGAGGTCGGTCCAGGACAGTCCAGCATCAGGCTGCTACTGGGAGGAGGTCGGTCCAGGACAGTCCAGATCCAGGCTGCTACTGGGAGGAGGTCGGTCCAGGACAGTCCAAATCCACACTGCTACTGGGAGGAGGTCGGTCCAGGACAGTCCAGATCCACACTGCTACTGGGAGGAGGTCGATCCAGGACAGTCCAGATCCACACTGCTACTGGGAGGAGGTCGGTCCAGGACAGTCCAGATCCACACTGCTACTGGGAGGAGGTCGGTCCAGGACAGTCCAGATCCACACTGCTACTGGGAGGAGGTCGGTCCAGGACAGTCCAGATCCACACTGCTACTGGGAGGAGGTCGGTCCAGGACAGTCCAGATCCACACTGCTACTGGGAGGAGGTCGGTCCAGGACAGTCCAGATCCACACTGCTACTGGGAGGAGGTCGGTCCAGGACAGTCCAGCTTCAGACTGCTACTGGGAGGAGGTCGGTCCAGGACAGTCCAGCTTCAGACTGCTACTGGGAGGAGGTCGGTCCAGGACAGTCCAGCTTCAGACTGCTACTGGGAGGAGGTCGGTCCAGGACAGTCCAGATCCACAATGCTACTGGGAGGAGGTCGGTCCAGGACAGTCCAGATCCACACTGCTACTGGGAGGAGGTCGGTCCAGGACAGTCCAGATCCACACTGCTACTGGGAGGAGGTCGGTCCAGGACAGTCCAGATCCACACTGCTACTGGGAGGAGGTCGGTCCAGGACAGTCCAGATCCACACTGCTACTGGGAGGAGGTCGGTCCAGGACAGCCCAGATCCACACTGCTACTGGGAGGAGGTCGGTCCAGGACAGTCCAGCATCAGGCTGCTACTGGGAGGAGGTCGGTCCAGGACAGGCCAGATCCACACTGCTACTGGGAGGAGGTCGGTCCAGGACAGTCCAGATCCACACTGCTACTGGGAGGAGGTCGGTCCAGGACAGTCCAGCTCCAGACTGCTACTGGGAGGAGGTCGGTCCAGGACAGTCCAGCTTCAGACTGCTACTGGGAGGAGGTCGGTCCAGGACAGTCCAGCTTCAGACTGCTACTGGGAGGAGGTCGGTCCAGGACAGTCCAGATCCACACTGCTACTGGGAGGAGGTCGGGTCCAGGACAGTCCAGATCCACACTGCTACTGGGAGGAGGTCGGTCCAGGACAGTCCAGATCCACACTGCTACTGGGAGGAGGTCGGTCCAGGACAGTCCAGATCCACACTGCTACTGGGAGGAGGTCGGTCCAGGACAGTCCAGATCCACACTGCTACTGGGAGGAGGTCGGTCCAGGACAGCCCAGATCCACACTGCTACTGGGAGGAGGTCGGTCCAGGACAGTCCAGCATCAGGCTGCTACTGGGAGGAGGTCGGTCCAGGACAGGCCAGATCCACACTGCTACTGGGAGGAGGTCGGTCCAGGACAGTCCAGATCCACACAGCTACTGGGAGGAGGTCGGTCCAGGACAGCCCAGATCCACACTGCTACTGGGAGGAGGTCGGTCCAGGACAGCCCAGATCCACACTGCTACTGGGAGGAGGTCGGTCCAGGACAGCCCAGATCCACACTGCTACTGGGAGGAGGTCGGTCCAGGACAGTCCAGCTTCAGACTGCTACTGGGAGGAGGTCGGTCCAGGACAGCCCAGATCCACACTGCTACTGGGAGGAGGTCGGTCCAGGACAGTCCAGCTTCAGACTGCTACTGGGAGGAGGTCGGTCCAGGACAGTCCAGCTTCAGACTGCTACTGGGAGGAGGTCGGTCCAGGACAGTCCAGATCCACACTGCTACTGGGAGGAGGTCGGTCCAGGACAGTCCAGCTCCAGGCTGCTACTGGGAGGAGGTCGGTCCAGGACAGTCAAGCTTCAGACTGCTACTGGGAGGAGGTCGGTCCAGGACAGTCCAGCTTCAGACTGCTACTGGGAGGAGGTCGGTCCAGGACAGTCCAGCATCAGGCTGCTACTGGGAGGAGGTCGGTCCAGGACAGTCCAGATCCAGGCTGCTACTGGGAGGAGGTCGGTCCAGGACAGTCCAGCTTCAGACTGCTACTGGGAGGAGGTCGGTCCAGGACAGTCCAGATCCAGGCTGCTACTGGGAGGAGGTCGGTCCAGGACAGTCCAGATCCACACTGCTACTGGGAGGAGGTCGGTCCAGGACAGTCCAGCTTCAGACTGCTACTGGGAGGAGGTCGGTCCAGGACAGTCCAGCTTCAGACTGCTACTGGGAGGAGGTTGGTCCAGGACAGTCCAAATCCAGGCTGCTACTGGGAGGAGGTCGGTCCAGGACAGTCCAGCTTCAGACTGCTACTGGGAGGAGGTCGGTCCAGGACAGTCCAGCTTCAGACTGCTACTGGGAGGAGGTCGGTCCAGGACAGTCCAGATCCAGGCTGCTACTGGGAGGAGGTCGGTCCAGGACAGTCCAGATCCAGACTGCTACTGGGAGGAGGTCGGTCCAGGACAGTCCAGATCCACACTGCTACTGGGAGGAGGTCGGTCCAGGACAGTCCAGCTTCAGACTGCTACTGGGAGGAGGTCGGTCCAGGACAGTCCAGATCCAGGCTGCTACTGGGAGGAGGTCGGTCCAGGACAGTCCAGATCCACACTGCTACTGGGAGGAGGTCGGTCCAGGACAGTCCAGATCCACACTGCTACTGGGAGGAGGTCGGTCCAGGACAGTCCAGCTTCAGACTGCTACAGGGAGGAGGTCGGTCCAGGACAGTCCAGCTTCAGACTGCTACTGGGAGGAGGTCGGTCCAGGACAGTCCAGCTTCAGACTGCTACTGGGAGGAGGTCGGTCCAGGACAGTCCAGCTTCAGACTGCTACTGGGAGGAGGTCGGTCCAGGACAGTCCAGCTTCAGACTGCTACTGGGAGGAGGTCGGTCCAGGACAGTCCAGATCCAGACTGCTACTGGGAGGAGGTCGGTCCAGGACAGTCCAGATCCACACTGCTACTGGGAGGAGGTCGGTCCAGGACAGTCCAGATCCACACTGCTACTGGGAGGAGGTCGGTCCAGGACAGTCCAGATCCACACTGCTACTGGGAGGAGGTCGGTCCAGGACAGTCCAGATCCACACTTCTACTGGGAGGAGGTCGGTCCAGGACAGTCCAGCTTCAGACTGCTACTGGGAGGAGGTCGGTCCAGGACAGTCCAGCTTCAGACTGCTACTGGGAGGAGGTCGGTCCAGGACAGTCCAGATCCAGGCTGCTACTGGGAGGAGGTCGGTCCAGGAAAGTCCAGATCCACACTGCTACTGGGAGGAGGTCGGTCCAGGACAGTCCAGATCCACACTGCTACTGGGAGGAGGTCGGTCCAGGACAGTTCAGATCCACACTGCTACTGGGAGGAGGTCGGTCCAGGACAGCCCAGATCCACACTGCTACTGGGAGGAGGTCGGTCCAGGACAGTCCAGCATCAGGCTGCTACTGGGAGGAGGTCGGTCCAGGACAGGCCAGATTCACACTGCTACTGGGAGGAGGTCGGTCCAGGACAGTCCAGATCCACACTGCTACTGGGAGGAGGTCGGTCCAGGACAGCCCAGATCCACACTGCTACTGGGAGGAGGTCGGTCCAGGACAGCCCAGATCCACACTGCTACTGGGAGGAGGTCGGTCCAGGACAGCCCAGATCCACACTGCTACTGGGAGGAGGTCGGTCCAGGACAGCCCAGATCCACACTGCTACTGGGAGGAGGTCGGTCCAGGACAGTCCAGCTTCAGACTGCTACTGGGAGGAGGTCGGTCCAGGACAGTCCAGCTTCAGACTGCTACTGGGAGGAGGTCGGGTCCAGGACAGTCCAGATCCACACTGCTACTGGGAGGAGGTCGGGTCCAGGACAGTCCAGCTCCAGGCTGCTACTGGGAGGAGGTCGGTCCAGGACAGTCCAGCTTCAGACTGCTACTGGGAGGAGGTCGGGTCCAGGACAGTCCAGCTTCAGACTGCTACTTTGAGGAGGTCGGTCCAGGACAGTCCAGCATCAGGCTGCTACTGGGAGGAGGTCGGTCCAGGACAGTCCAGCATCAGGCTGCTACTGGGAGGAGGTCGGTCCAGGACAGTCCAGCTTCAGACTGCTACTGGGAGGAGGTCGGTCCAGGACAGTCCAGCTTCAGACTGCTACTGGGAGGAGGTCGGTCCAGGACAGGCCAGATCCAGGCTGCTACTGGGAGGAGGTCGGTCCAGGACAGTCCAGCATCAGGCTGCTACTGGGAGGAGGTCGGTCCAGGACAGTCCAGATCCAGGCTGCTACTGGGAGGAGGTCGGTCCAGGACAGTCCAAATCCACACTGCTACTGGGAGGAGGTCGGTCCAGGACAGTCCAGATCCACACTGCTACTGGGAGGAGGTCGATCCAGGACAGTCCAGATCCACACTGCTACTGGGAGGAGGTCGGTCCAGGACAGTCCAGATCCACACTGCTACTGGGAGGAGGTCGGTCCAGGACAGTCCAGATCCACACTGCTACTGGGAGGAGGTCGGTCCAGGACAGTCCAGATCCACACTGCTACTGGGAGGAGGTCGGGTCCAGGACAGTCCAGATCCACACTGCTACTGGGAGGAGGTCGGTCCAGGACAGTCCAGATCCACACTGCTACTGGGAGGAGGTCGGTCCAGGACAGTCCAGCTTCAGACTGCTACTGGGAGGAGGTCGGTCCAGGACAGTCCAGCTTCAGACTGCTACTGGGAGGAGGTCGGTCCAGGACAGTCCAGCTTCAGACTGCTACTGGGAGGAGGTCGGTCCAGGACAGTCCAGATCCACAATGCTACTGGGAGGAGGTCGGTCCAGGACAGTCCAGATCCACACTGCTACTGGGAGGAGGTCGGTCCAGGACAGTCCAGATCCACACTGCTACTGGGAGGAGGTCGGTCCAGGACAGTCCAGATCCACACTGCTACTGGGAGGAGGTCGGTCCAGGACAGTCCAGATCCACACTGCTACTGGGAGGAGGTCGGTCCAGGACAGCCCAGATCCACACTGCTACTGGGAGGAGGTCGGTCCAGGACAGTCCAGCATCAGGCTGCTACTGGGAGGAGGTCGGTCCAGGACAGGCCAGATCCACACTGCTACTGGGAGGAGGTCGGTCCAGGACAGTCCAGATCCACACTGCTACTGGGAGGAGGTCGGTCCAGGACAGTCCAGCTTCAGACTGCTACTGGGAGGAGGTCGGTCCAGGACAGTCCAGCTTCAGACTGCTACTGGGAGGAGGTTGGTCCAGGACAGTCCAGCTTCAGACTGCTACTGGGAGGAGGTCGGTCCAGGACAGTCCAGATCCACACTGCTACTGGGAGGAGGTCGGTCCAGGACAGTCCAGATCCACACTGCTACTGGGAGGAGGTCGGTCCAGGACAGTCCAGATCCACACTGCTACTGGGAGGAGGTCGGTCCAGGACAGTCCAGATCCACACTGCTACTGGGAGGAGGTCGGGTCCAGGACAGTCCAGATCCACACTGCTACTGGGAGGAGGTCGGTCCAGGACAGCCCAGATCCACACTGCTACTGGGAGGAGGTCGGTCCAGGACAGTCCAGCATCAGGCTGCTACTGGGAGGAGGTCGGTCCAGGACAGGCCAGATCCACACTGCTACTGGGAGGAGGTCGGTCCAGGACAGTCCAGATCCACACAGCTACTGGGAGGAGGTCGGTCCAGGACAGCCCAGATCCACACTGCTACTGGGAGGAGGTCGGTCCAGGACAGCCCAGATCCACACTGCTACTGGGAGGAGGTCGGTCCAGGACAGCCCAGATCCACACTGCTACTGGGAGGAGGTCGGTCCAGGACAGTCCAGCTTCAGACTGCTACTGGGAGGAGGTCGGTCCAGGACAGCCCAGATCCACACTGCTACTGGGAGGAGGTCGGTCCAGGACAGTCCAGCTTCAGACTGCTACTGGGAGGAGGTCGGTCCAGGACAGTCCAGCTTCAGACTGCTACTGGGAGGAGGTCGGTCCAGGACAGTCCAGATCCACACTGCTACTGGGAGGAGGTCGGTCCAGGACAGTCCAGCTCCAGGCTGCTACTGGGAGGAGGTCGGTCCAGGACAGTCCAGCTTCAGACTGCTACTGGGAGGAGGTCGGTCCAGGACAGTCCAGCTTCAGACTGCTACTGGGAGGAGGTCGGTCCAGGACAGTCCAGCATCAGGCTGCTACTGGGAGGAGGTCGGTCCAGGACAGTCCAGATCCAGGCTGCTACTGGGAGGGAGGTCGGTCCAGGACAGTCCAGCTTCAGACTGCTACTGGGAGGAGGTCGGTCCAGGACAGTCCAGATCCAGGCTGCTACTGGGAGGAGGTCGGTCCAGGACAGTCCAGATCCACACTGCTACTGGGAGGAGGTCGGTCCAGGACAGTCCAGCTTCAGACTGCTACTGGGAGGAGGTCGGTCCAGGACAGTCCAGCTTCAGACTGCTACTGGGAGGAGGTTGGTCCAGGACAGTCCAGATCCAGGCTGCTACTGGGAGGAGGTCGGGTCCAGGACAGTCCAGCTTCAGACTGCTACTGGGAGGAGGTCGGTCCAGGACAGTCCAGCTTCAGACTGCTACTGGGAGGAGGTCGGTCCAGGACAGTCCAGATCCAGGCTGCTACTGGGAGGAGGTCGGTCCAGGACAGTCCAGATCCAGACTGCTACTGGGAGGAGGTCGGTCCAGGACAGTCCAGATCCACACTGCTACTGGGAGGAGGTCGGTCCAGGACAGTCCAGCTTCAGACTGCTACTGGGAGGAGGTCGGTCCAGGACAGTCCAGATCCAGGCTGCTACTGGGAGGAGGTCGGTCCAGGACAGTCCAGATCCACACTGCTACTGGGAGGAGGTCGGTCCAGGACAGTCCAGATCCACACTGCTACTGGGAGGAGGTCGGTCCAGGACAGTCCAGCTTCAGACTGCTACAGGGAGGAGGTCGGTCCAGGACAGTCCAGCTTCAGACTGCTACTGGGAGGAGGTCGGTCCAGGACAGTCCAGCTTCAGACTGCTACTGGGAGGAGGTCGGTCCAGGACAGTCCAGCTTCAGACTGCTACTGGGAGGAGGTCGGTCCAGGACAGTCCAGCTTCAGACTGCTACTGGGAGGAGGTCGGTCCAGGACAGTCCAGATCCAGACTGCTACTGGGAGGAGGTCGGTCCAGGACAGTCCAGATCCACACTGCTACTGGGAGGAGGTCGGTCCAGGACAGTCCAGATCCACACTGCTACTGGGAGGAGGTCGGGTCCAGGACAGTCCAGATCCACACTGCTACTGGGAGGAGGTCGGTCCAGGACAGTCCAGATCCACACTTCTACTGGGAGGAGGTCGGTCCAGGACAGTCCAGCTTCAGACTGCTACTGGGAGGAGGTCGGTCCAGGACAGTCCAGCTTCAGACTGCTACTGGGAGGAGGTCGGGTCCAGGACAGTCCAGATCCAGGCTGCTACTGGGAGGAGGTCGGTCCAGGACAGTCCAGATCCACACTGCTACTGGGAGGAGGTCGGTCCAGGACAGTCCAGCTTCAGACTGCTACTGGGAGGAGGTCGGTCCAGGACAGTCCAGTTTCAGACTGCTACTGGGAGGAGGTCGGTCCAGGACAGTCCAGATCCAGACTGCTACTGGGAGGAGGTCGGTCCAGGACAGTCCAGCTTCAGACTGCTACTGGGAGGAGGTCGGTCCAGGTCAGTCCAGCTTCAGACTGCTACTGGGAGGAGGTCGGTCCAGGACAGTCCAGATCCAGACTGCTACTGGGAGGAGGTCGGTCCAGGACAGTCCAGCTTCAGACTGCTACTGGGAGGAGGTCGGTCCAGGACAGTCCAGCTTCAGACTGCTACTGGGAGGAGGTCGGTCCAGGACAGTCCAGATCCACACTGCTACTGAGAGGAGGTCGGTCCAGGACAGTCCAGATCCACACTGCTACTGGGAGGAGGTCGGTCCAGGACAGTCCAGATCCACACTGCTACTGGGAGGAGGTCGGTCCAGGACAGTCCAGATCCACACTGCTACTGGGAGGAGGTCGGTCCAGGACAGTCCAGATCCACACTGCTACTGGGAGGAGGTCGGTCCAGGACAGTCCAGCTTCAGACTGCTACTGGGAGGAGGTCGGTCCAGGACAGTCCAGCTTCAGACTGCTACTGGGAGGAGGTCGGTCCAGGACAGTCCAGATCCAGGCTGCTACTGGGAGGAGGTCGGTCCAGGACAGTCCAGCTTTAGACTGCTATTGGGAGGAGGTCGGTCCAGGACAGTCCAGATCCAGGCTGCTACTGGGAGGAGGTCGGTCCAGGACAGTCCAGATCCACACTGCTACTGGGAGGAGGTCGGTCCAGGACAGTCCAGATCCACACTGCTACTGGGAGGAGGTCGGTCCAGGACAGTCCAGATCCACACTGCTACTGGGAGGAGGTCGGTCCAGGACAGTCCAGATCCACACTGCTACTGGGAGGAGGTCGGTCCAGGACAGCCCAGATCCACACTGCTACTGGGAGGAGGTCGGTCCAGGACAGTCCAGATCCACACTGCTACTGGGAGGAGGTCGGTCCAGGACAGCCCAGATCCACACTGCTACTGGGAGGAGGTCGGGTCCAGGACAGTCCAGATCCACACTGCTACTGGGAGGAGGTCGGTCCAGGACAGTCCAGATCCACACTGCTACTGGGAGGAGGTCGGTCCAGGACAGTCCAGCTTCAGACTGCTACTGGGAGGAGGTCGGTCCAGGACAGTCCAGCTTCAGACTGCTACTGGGAGGAGGTCGGTCCAGGACAGTCCAGATCCAGGCTGCTACTGGGAGGAGGTCGGTCCAGGACAGTCCAGATCCAGGCTGCTACTGGGAGGAGGTCGGTCCAGGACAGTCCAGATCCACACTGCTACTGGGAGGAGGTCGGGTCCAGGACAGTCCAGATCCACACTGCTACTGGGAGGAGGTCGGTCCAGGACAGTCCAGATCCACACTGCTACTGGGAGGAGGTCGGTCCAGGACAGTCCAGCTTCAGACTGCTACTGGGAGGAGGTCGGTCCAGGACAGTCCAGCTTCAGACTGCTACTGGGAGGAGGTCGGTCCAGGACAGTCCAGATCCAGGCTGCTACTGGGAGGAGGTCGGTCCAGGACAGTCCAGCTTCAGACTGCTACTGGGAGGAGGTCGGTCCAGGACAGTCCAGCTTCAGACTGCTACTGGGAGGAGGTCGGTCCAGGACAGTCCAGCTTCAGACTGCTACTGGGAGGAGGTCGGTCCAGGACAGTCCAGATCCAGGCTGCTACTGGGAGGAGGTCGGTCCAGGACAGTCCAGCTTCAGACTGCTATTGGGAGGAGGTCGGTCCAGGACAGTCCAGATCCAGGCTGCTACTGGGAGGAGGTCGGTCCAGGACAGTCCAGATCCACACTGCTACTGGGAGGAGGTCGGTCCAGGACAGTCCAGATCCACACTGCTACTGGGAGGAGGTCGGTCCAGGACAGTCCAGATCCACACTGCTACTGGGAGGAGGTCGGTCCAGGACAGTCCAGATCCACACTACTACTGGGAGGAGGTCGGTCCAGGACAGCCCAGATCCACACTGCTACTGGGAGGAGGTCGGTCCAGGACAGTCCAGATCCACACTACTACTGGGAGGAGGTCGGTCCAGGACAGCCCAGATCCACACTGCTACTGGGAGGAGGTCGGTCCAGGACAGTCCAGATCCACACTGCTACTGGGAGGAGGTCGGTCCAGGACAGTCCAGATCCACACTGCTACTGGGAGGAGGTCGGTCCAGGACAGTCCAGCTTCAGACTGCTACTGGGAGGAGGTCGGTCCAGGACAGTCCAGCTTCAGACTGCTACTGGGAGGAGGTCGGTCCAGGACAGTCCAGATCCAGGCTGCTACTGGGAGGAGGTCGGTCCAGGACAGTCCAGATCCAGGCTGCTACTGGGAGGAGGTCGGTCCAGGACAGTCCAGATCCACACTGCTACTGGGAGGAGGTCGGGTCCAGGACAGTCCAGATCCACACTGCTACTGGGAGGAGGTCGGTCCAGGACAGTCCAGATCCACACTGCTACTGGGAGGAGGTCGGTCCAGGACAGTCCAGCTTCAGACTGCTACTGGGAGGAGGTCGGTCCAGGACAGTCCAGCTTCAGACTGCTACTGGGAGGAGGTCGGTCCAGGACAGTCCAGATCCAGGCTGCTACTGGGAGGAGGTCGGTCCAGGACAGTCCAGCTTCAGACTGCTACTGGGAGGAGGTCGGTCCAGGACAGTCCAGATCCAGGCTGCTACTGGGAGGAGGTCGGTCCAGGACAGTCCAGATCCACACTGCTACTGGGAGGAGGTCGGTCCAGGACAGTCCAGATCCACACTGCTACTGGGAGGAGGTCGGGTCCAGGACAGTCCAGATCCACACTGCTACTGGGAGGAGGTCGGTCCAGGACAGTCCAGATCCACACTGCTACTGGGAGGAGGTCGGTCCAGGACAGTCCAGATCCACACTGCTACTGGGAGGAGGTCGGTCCAGGACAGTCCAGCTTCAGACTGCTACTGGGAGGAGGTCGGTCCAGGACAGTCCAGCTTCAGACTGCTACTGGGAGGAGGTCGGTCCAGGACAGTCCAGATCCAGGCTGCTACTGAGAGGAGGTCGGTCCAGGACAGTCCAGATCCAGGCTGCTACTGGGAGGAGGTCGGTCCAGGACAGTCCAGATCCACACTGCTACTGGGAGGAGGTCGGTCCAGGACAGTCCAGCTTCAGACTGCTACTGGGAGGAGGTCGGTCCAGGACAGTCCAGATCCAGGCTGCTACTGGGAGGAGGTCGGTCCAGGACAGTCCAGATCCACACTGCTACTGGGAGGAGGTCGGTCCAGGACAGTCCAGATCCACACTGCTACTGGGAGGAGGTCGGTCCAGGACAGTCCAGATCCACACTGCTACTGGGAGGAGGTCGGTCCAGGACAGTCCAGATCCACACTGCTACTGGGAGGAGGTCGGTCCAGGACAGTCCAGATCCACACTGCTACTGGGAGGAGGTCGGTCCAGGACAGTCCAGCTTCAGACTGCTACAGGGAGGAGGTCGGTCCAGGACAGTCCAGCTTCAGACTGCTACTGGGAGGAGGTCGGTCCAGGACAGTCCAGCTTCAGACTGCTACTGGGAGGAGGTCGGGTCCAGGACAGTCCAGCTTCAGACTGCTACTGGGAGGAGGTCGGTCCAGGACAGTCCAGCTTCAGACTGCTACTGGGAGGAGGTCGGTCCAGGACAGTCCAGCTTCAGACTGCTACTGGGAGGAGGTCGGTCCAGGACAGTCCAGCTTCAGACTGCTACTGGGAGGAGGTCGGTCCAGGACAGTCCAGCTTCAGACTGCTACTGGGAGGAGGTCGGTCCAGGACAGTCCAGATCCAGGCTGCTACTGGGAGGAGGTCGGTCCAGGACAGTCCAGCTTCAGGCTGCTACTGGGAGGAGGTCGGTCCAGGACAGTCCAGCTTCAGACTGCTATTGGGAGGAGGTCGGTCCAGGACAGTCCAGATCCAGGCTGCTACTGGGAGGAGGTCGGTCCAGGACAGTCCAGATCCACACTGCTACTGGGAGGAGGTCGGTCCAGGACAGTCCAGATCCACACTGCTACTGGGAGGAGGTCGGGTCCAGGACAGTCCAGATCCACACTGCTACTGGGAGGAGGTCGGTCCAGGACAGTCCAGATCCACACTACTACTGGGAGGAGGTCGGTCCAGGACAGCCCAGATCCACACTGCTACTGGGAGGAGGTCGGTCCAGGACAGTCCAGATCCACACTACTACTGGGAGGAGGTCGGTCCAGGACAGCCCAGATCCACACTGCTACTGGGAGGAGGTCGGTCCAGGACAGTCCAGATCCACACTGCTACTGGGAGGAGGTCGGTCCAGGACAGTCCAGATCCACACTGCTACTGGGAGGAGGTCGGTCCAGGACAGTCCAGCTTCAGACTGCTACTGGGAGGAGGTCGGGTCCAGGACAGTCCAGCTTCAGACTGCTACTGGGAGGAGGTCGGTCCAGGACAGTCCAGATCCAGGCTGCTACTGGGAGGAGGTCGGTCCAGGACAGTCCAGATCCAGGCTGCTACTGGGAGGAGGTCGGTCCAGGACAGTCCAGATCCACACTGCTACTGGGAGGAGGTCGGTCCAGGACAGTCCAGATCCACACTGCTACTGGGAGGAGGTCGGTCCAGGACAGTCCAGATCCACACTGCTACTGGGAGGAGGTCGGTCCAGGACAGTCCAGCTTCAGACTGCTACTGGGAGGAGGTCGGTCCAGGACAGTCCAGCTTCAGACTGCTACTGGGAGGAGGTCGGTCCAGGACAGTCCAGATCCAGGCTGCTACTGGGAGGAGGTCGGTCCAGGACAGTCCAGCTTCAGACTGCTACTGGGAGGAGGTCGGTCCAGGACAGTCCAGATCCAGGCTGCTACTGGGAGGAGGTCGGTCCAGGACAGTCCAGATCCACACTGCTACTGGGAGGAGGTCGGTCCAGGACAGTCCAGATCCACACTGCTACTGGGAGGAGGTCGGTCCAGGACAGTCCAGATCCACACTGCTACTGGGAGGAGGTCGGTCCAGGACAGTCCAGATCCACACTGCTACTGGGAGGAGGTCGGTCCAGGACAGTCCAGATCCACACTGCTACTGGGAGGAGGTCGGTCCAGGACAGTCCAGCTTCAGACTGCTACTGGGAGGAGGTCGGTCCAGGACAGTCCAGCTTCAGACTGCTACTGGGAGGAGGTCGGTCCAGGACAGTCCAGATCCAGGCTGCTACTGGGAGGAGGTCGGTCCAGGACAGTCCAGATCCAGGCTGCTACTGGGAGGAGGTCGGTCCAGGACAGTCCAGATCCACACTGCTACTGGGAGGAGGTCGGTCCAGGACAGTCCAGCTTCAGACTGCTACTGGGAGGAGGTCGGTCCAGGACAGTCCAGATCCAGGCTGCTACTGGGAGGAGGTCGGTCCAGGACAGTCCAGATCCACACTGCTACTGGGAGGAGGTCGGTCCAGGACAGTCCAGATCCACACTGCTACTGGGAGGAGGTCGGTCCAGGACAGTCCAGATCCACACTGCTACTGGGAGGAGGTCGGTCCAGGACAGTCCAGATCCACACTGCTACTGGGAGGAGGTCGGTCCAGGACAGTCCAGATCCACACTGCTACTGGGAGGAGGTCGGTCCAGGACAGTCCAGCTTCAGACTGCTACAGGGAGGAGGTCGGTCCAGGACAGTCCAGCTTCAGACTGCTACTGGGAGGAGGTCGGTCCAGGACAGTCCAGCTTCAGACTGCTACTGGGAGGAGGTCGGTCCAGGACAGTCCAGCTTCAGACTGCTACTGGGAGGAGGTCGGTCCAGGACAGTCCAGCTTCAGACTGCTACTGGGAGGAGGTCGGTCCAGGACAGTCCAGCTTCAGACTGCTACTGGGAGGAGGTCGGTCCAGGACAGTCCAGCTTCAGACTGCTACTGGGAGGAGGTCGGTCCAGGACAGTCCAGCTTCAGACTGCTACTGGGAGGAGGTCGGTCCAGGACAGTCCAGATCCAGGCTGCTACTGGGAGGAGGTCGGTCCAGGACAGTCCAGCTTCAGACTGCTACTGGGAGGAGGTCGGTCCAGGACAGTCCAGCTCCAGACTGCTGTACCAGATGATAACTGTTCAGTAAAATGAAGCCGTTTTACTCACTACAATCCTTCTATTTTTCCTCTCTCTCTCTCTCTCTCTCTCTCTCTCTCTCTCTCTCTCTCTCTCTCTCTCTCTCTCTCCCCTTCTGCCTCCCTCTCTCGCTCTCTCTCCCCCCTCTTTGCCCCCCCTCTCTCTCTCGCTCTAGGAGGGTATAACCTTGCCAAAACTGCTCGTTGTTGGACCTACCTGACTGCGTCCATCCTGGGACAAACACTGGCCTCTGAAATACCTGACCTTGGACCTACCTGACTGCGTCCATCCTGGGACAAACACTGGCCTCTGAATTACCTGACCTTGGACCTACCTGACTGCGTCCATCCTGGGACAAACACTGGCCTCTGAAATACCTGACCATGAGGTAAGACTACATAGCACAGCCCCTAACACACACACACACCATACATAGTGTGCCCACACACACACTTTGCGGTCCGTCTTCGCTGAGTCATTCCCTCTAATCAAAGATGGCCGCCGGCCCTCAATAAAAGGGTTTGTTTCCAGGTGAATCAGGAGGGATGAAGGGAGGAGAGGAGAGAAGGGGAACAATACCACTCTGTCCCCTTTAGACCTGACAGAGGGCCTCTGTTTCTCTCCCTCTCTCTCTCCTTATCTTTTTTTGTCTTCTTACAAGAACCTTGTGTATTTTATTCTGAGGGGGGAGGGGCAGTTTCTTTTTGGTGAATTCCCATATAATTAGAGAGGGAGAGAGTGAGTGAGATGGAGGGAGAGAGACGGAGAGAGATTTTCCATGTACAGTGAGGGGTAGGTATCTATCTCGTCTGAGACAGAGGGTCTTTCTGTAGTGTGTTGGCCGTGATAAGGGCTCCTCTTGTTTCCTCTCTGACAGGTCAGGCTGTGACCTCATACGACCTTTAACGTCATTAAGAAGGCCCCACCTCAAACAACACAAACCAGCTGCTACAACACACACGCACACACACCATTACACACACACTTAAACAAGGACAGGGATGGAGAGAGTGAGAGGAAGACAAGGAGGGAGAAAGGGAGAGTAGGAGAGAGGAAGACAAGGAGGGAGAGAGAGGGAGAGTAGGAGAGAGGAAGACAAGGAGGGAGAGAGGGAGAGTAGGAGAGAGGAAGATGAGAGGGAGAGTAGTAGAGAGGAAGATAGTCAGTGAGAGAGACTTGTAGCATCTGTGTGTTCTTATCAGTGTGTGTTTGTATCAGTGTGTGTTTGTATCAGTGTGTGTTTGTATCAGTGTGTGTTTGTATCAGTGTGTGTTTGTATCAGTGTGTGTTTGTATTTATGTGTGTGTGTGTTTGTATTTATGTGTGTGTGTGTTCATATCTATGTGTGTGTGTGTGTGTGTGTGTTCGTATCTGTAATAGTGTGTGCACAAGAGAGGAGTATTTACCCACGATGACTGAGCAACGTGAGGACCAAGGAGAAGGGAAAACACAAAGTACTTTGTTGTACCTGAGACCCAGAGAGAAGCCAAAGCTCCCTCTCTCCTTCCCCAGCTGGCTGCAGCCTCTCTGGGCCCCGTCAGCCAGGACAGCCCCCTAACCACCCTGGAACAATGGAGCTAGAGCCAGACACAGGGCTAGGGGCTATCGACCGGGCACACAAGGGCCTCCTTTCAGACCATCACACACACAGACGGAGGACTACTGACATTGTAAAAAGAGCTGCCCCTTGACCCTAACAGTCACCCCGACAGTTCAGATCTGACAGAGTAGATGTACAGTGTAGAGAATGTCTTGGTTTGGTGTGTGGAGACAAGGAAGGGTGGTTGTTGAAGACTGTACATAGAATACCCTAGATGCAGACTGACTGAAGCCACAGGTGCCTCAGGTATCATATGTTACAGAGGTCAACCTGTAAAAGGAACCATGGAAGATCATAAGGATAAAGAAATAGGCCAGAGTTGTCTTAGCGCTATAGGACTTGGCAAGGCAGCACCAGCTACTTGACCTGTATTGTCTGTTAACCATTTCCTGATCCCACCAGGGGTCAAAGGTCACCTAGTCTTGATTAGCTGAGTCAGAAGGTTTTGAAGGTTTGTGGGATTCTCCCAAATGGCACCCTATTCCTTACGTAGTGCACTACCTTTGATTAGGGCTGGGCGATATGGCTCGATTTTTCAAATGTTTTCTCAGCAATAATAATGAATTCAGGGCTTGTGAAATTATACCTAGGCTAAATACATGCCCTCCACAACCATAAGACCCATTCATTATTTAATTAAAATAGTTTAACCTGCTTTTTTGCAATAATCCCTGATCTGGCTTTCAAGTCTGCCTATAAAAATGCCCATTTTGTTACAAATTTAACCAGAACCATGCATGATGCACATTCACTAATAATCACTAACTTCTTGTAGCAGGCATTATAGAAAATTAACACTGGTCTCATCAACAATCTCTCAAGAACAAGCCCATGTGCTAGTGAGTGGCTAATCTTTCTATTTCAAGTTTAGCCAACTTTTTGCTAGCTAACAAGGCAGAACAGTTGAATTGTTATGAACACACCCTTCTGTCCGTCTCCAACTGTTTGAACAGCATGCTAGTCTGTCCACATTGTTCATGTTGAAATCAAGTGGCCTACCTTATCTCTCAGAATGAGAACGAGTTGCCAATTCCTTGTATGATTGTTTTATGCTTATTGCACATTTATAAAACACAGACTAGACAGCTAGTATAACGTCTGATGCGTTTTGTTTAGCCGGATGCCTTGCCATGTTTTTCTCCTTCGCTTTTCCGCTAACTAAAAGCTAGCTAGATGAAGTATGTGTGTCTACTTCCGTTCGGTAAGGCTGAGGGATTTGAGAAGTTGATACATTAAAAGGGCATCGCTAGAAAGGTTAACTTCTCTATTACAGTAAAATAATGTGTCGATGTGTTTCGTTGTGTCCATATGACCTGTTTTGTTGGACCAAACCTCAAATGCAAATTAGCGAGTTGAAACCACGTGTCAGAAAGGAAGAAGTGATCTCTCATCTTTGTTGTTGTGAGTAGAAAGGGGAGGGGCTTGGTGTGAAGCAGGAAGTAGGGGTGGTGCAGCAGCCCCTGAAAAAATAGGAAGGAAAAAAATATATAAAAAAATTTGAATAATCTTTTTCCACAAAAGTAGTGCACTGGGCCTTTACTAGTATTAGTGGACCGACGTAGACGTATGTAGCGCAGGCGAAACACTTTTTCCAGCATCTCTGCTTTGGTAAAAAAAGGTAGTTTTATAATTAAGAACAGTATTTTGCAAGACTCAATAGTTGGAATTGTAAGAGTTGTTGCCCTGTCCCTTTCTCTGAGAATGTCATTCTAATGCAGGGTTCCCCCAACTGGCGTAAATTGTCATTGTTGGACTTTTATTTTTTTTAACACCAGGAAATCCGCTCCAAGTGATTTTAATTAGGAAAATCTGTCCCAAGTACAGTGAGGGAAAAAAGTATTTGATCCCCTGCTGATTTTGTACGTTTGCCCACTGACAAAGACATGATCAGTCTATAATTTTAATGGTAGGTTTATTTGAACAGTGAGAGACAGAATATCCAGAAAAACGCATGTCAAAAATGTTATGAATTGATTTGCATTTTAATGAGGGAAATAAGTATTTGACCCCTCTGCAAAACATGACTTAGTACTTGGTGGCAAAATGCTTGTTGGCAATCACAGAGGTCAGACGTTTCTTGTAGTTGGCCACCAGGTTTGCACACATTTTAGGAGGGATTTTGTTCCACTCCTCTTTGCAGATCTTCTCCAAGTCATTAAGGTTTCGAGGCTGACGTTTGGCAACTCTAATCTTCAGCTCCCTCCACAGATTTTCTATGGGATTAAGGTCTGGAGACTGGCTAGGCCACTCCAGGACCTTAATGTGCTTCTTCTTGAGCCACTCCTTTGTTGCCTTGGCCGTGTGTTTTGGGTCATTGTCATGCTGGAATACCCATCCACGACCCATTTTCAATGCCCTGGCTGAGGGAAGGAGGTTCTCACCCAAGATTTGACGGTACATGGCCCCGTCCATCGTCCCTTTGATGCGGTGAAGTTGTCCTGTCCCCTTAGCAGAAAAACACCCCCAAAGCATAATGTTTCCACCTCCATGTTTGATGGTGGGGATGGTGTTATTGGGGTCATAGGCAGCATTCCTCCTCCTCCAAACACGGCGAGTTGAGTTGATGCCAAAGAGCTCGATTTTGGTCTCATCTGACCACAACACTTTCATCCAGTTCTCCTCTGAATCATTCAGATGTTCATTGGCAAACTTCAGATGGGCCTGTATATGTGCTTTCTTGAGCAGGGGGACCTTGCGGGCGCTGCAGGATTTCAGTCCTTCATGGCGTAGTGTGTTACCAATTGTTTTCTTGGTGACTATGGTCCCAGCTGCCTTGAGATAATTGACAAGATCCTCCCGTGTAATTCTGGGCTGATTCCTCACCGTTCTCATGATCATTGCAACTCCACGAGGTGAGATCTTGCATGGAGCCCCAGGCCGAGGGAGATTGACAGTTATTTTGTGTTTCTTCCATTCGCAAATAATCGCACCAACTGTTGTCACCTTCTCACCAAGCTGCCTGGCGATGGTCTTGTAGCCCATTCCAGCCTTGTGTAGGTCTACAATCTTGTCCCTGACATCCTTGGAGAGCTCTTTGGTCTTTGCCATGGTGGAGAGTTTGGAATCTGATTGATTGATTTATTCTGTGGACAGGTGTCTTTTATACAGGTAACAAACGGAGATTAGGAGCACTCCCTTTAAGAGTGTGCTCCTAATCTAAGCTCATTACCTGTATAAAAGACACCTGGGAGCCAGAAATCTTTCTGATTGAGAGGGGGTCAAATACTTATTTCCCTCATTAAAATGCAAATCAATTTATAACATTTTTGACATGCGTTTTTCTGGATTTTTTTGTTGTTATTCTGTCTCTCACTGTTCAAATAAACCTACCATTAACATTATAGACTGATCATGTCTTTGTCAGTGGGCAAATGTACAAAATCAGCAGGGGATCAAATACTTTTTTCCCTCACTGTATTTCCACGCATATTAGAGAGACATGTAATCATATACAAGTGTAAGCAAGGTTTGAAATGATGTTTTAGTCAATTATTCTATATGTTAGGCCTTGTTGCGGTCAATTTGCAGTCTACAAATTATTTGTAATTACGTTCAGGCACCCCGACCATCCACTCAATAAAAAATCGACCCGCGGCTAGTTGATGATCCCTGTTCTAATGGAATCCAGAAAGAACAAAACCCTGTCCTCAAACATTTACATCAAAAGGTGCAAAGTTGTGGGCAAAGACACAAAACATCCACATCAAATTAAATATTTTTCTTGATAAAATAACATGGAAAACACCCACTTTTGTGCAGTATTAATTTACCATCCTTACAAACCACTGTATTGTACATAGGCTGGTCATCTAGGTTTGTACCTGTAGAAAAACAATGCACAATAAAGTAATTGAGTACATTGTGACATCAAGTGGTTTGTGATGATGTGGCTCAGTTGGTAGAGCATTGCACTTGCAATGAATAGACATTTCACTTTTCACATAGAAATAAGTTGCATTCCCTCCCTCCCTCCCTCCCTCCTCCCGTCCCCCCCTCTCCTCCCGTCCCTCCCTCCCTCCCTCCCTCCCTCCCTCCCTCCCTCCCTCCCTCCCTCCCTCCCTCCCTCCTCTCCCTCCCTCCCTGCCTCCCTCCCTCCTCCCGTCCCACTCTCCCTCCTCCGTCCCCACTCTCCTCCTCCCGTCCCTCCCTCCCTCCTCCCGTCCCTCCCTCCTCCCTCCCTCCTCCCGTCCCTCCCTCCCTCCTCCCGTCCCTCCCTCCCTCCCTCCTCCCTCATCCCGTCCCTCCTCCCCTCCTCCCGTCCCTCCCTCCCTCCTCCCGTCCCTCCCTCCCTCCCTCCCTCCTCCGTCCCTCCCTCCCTCCTCCCGTCCCTCCCTCCCTCCCTCCTCCCCGTCCCTCTCTCCTCCTCCCGTCCCTCTCCCTCCTCCCGTCCCTCCCTCCCTCCCTCCTCCCGTCCCTCTCTCCCTCCCTCCTCCCGTCCCTCCCTCCCTCCCTCCTCCCGTCCCTCTCTCCCTCCCTCCTCCCGTCCCTCTCTCCCTCCCTCCCGTCCCTCCCTCCCTCCCTCCCTCCCTCCTCCCGTCCTTCCCTCCTCCTCCCTCCTCCCGTCCCACTCTCCCTCCTCCCGTCCCTCCCTCCCTCCCTCCTCCTCCCACTCTCCCTCCTCCCATCCCTCCCTCCTCCCGTCCCTCCCTCCCTCCCCGTCCTTCCCTCCCTCCCATCCCTCCCTCCCTCCTCCCTTCCCTCCCACTCTCCCTCCTCCCGTCCCCTCCCTCCCTCCCTCCTCCCGTCCCACTCTCCCCTCCTCCCGTCCCTCCCTCCCTCCCTCCTCCCGTCCCTCCCTCCCTCCTCCCGTCCCTCCCTCCCTCCCTCCTCCCTCATCCCGTCCCTCCCTCCCTCCTCCCCGTCCCTCCCTCCCTCCTCCCGTCCCTCCCTCCCTCCTCCCGTCCCTCCCTCCCTCCCTCCCTCCTCCCGTCCCTCCCTCCCTCCTCCCCGTCCCTCCCTCCCTCCCTCCTCCCGTCCCTCTCTCCCTCCTCCCTCCCTCTCTCCCTCCTCCCGTCCCTCCCTCCCTCCCTCCTCCCGTCCCTCTCTCCCTCCCTCCTCCCCGTCCCTCTCTCCCTCCCTCCCCGCCCTCCCTCCCTCCCTCCCTCCTCCCGTCCTTCCCTCCCTCCCTCCCTCCTCCCGTCCCTCCCTCCCTCCTCCCGTCCCTCCCACTCTCCCTCCTCCCGTCCCTCCCTCCCTCCCTCCTCCCCCTCCCTCTCCTCCTCCCATCCCTCCCTCCTCCCGTCCCTCCCTCCCTCCCGTCCTTCCCTCCCTCCCATCCCTCCCTCCCTCCTCCCTTCCCTCCCACTCTCCCTCCTCCCGTCCCTCCCTCCCTCCCTCCTCCCGTCCCACTCTCCCTCCTCCCGTCCCTCCCTCCCTCCCTCCCTCCCTCCCTCCCTCCCTCCTCCCGTCCCTCCCTCCCTCCTCCCGTCCCTCCCTCCCTCCTCCCTCCTCCCGCGCCTCCCTCCTCCCCGTCCCTCCTCCCTCCCTCCCATCCTCCCTCCCCTCCCTCCCCTCTTCCCGTCCCTCCCTCCCTCCCTCCTCCCGTCCCTCCCTCCCTCCCTCCCTCCTCCCATCCCTCCCGTCCCTCCCTCCCTCCTCCCGTCCTTCCCTCCCTCCCTCCTCCCGTCCCTCCCACTCTCCCTCCTCCCGTCCCACTCGACCCTCCTCCCTCCCTCCCCTCCTCCCGTCCCTCCCTCCTCCCGTCCCTCTCTCCCTCCTCCTGTCCCTCTCTCTCTCCTCCCGTCCCACTCTCCCTCCTCCCGTCCCTCTCTCCCTCCTCCCGTCCCTCTCTCCCTCCTCCCGTCCCTCTCTCCCTCTTCCCGTCCCTCCCTCCCTCCTCCCGTCCCTCCCTCCTCCCTCCTCCCGTCCTTCCCTCCCTCCCTCCTCCCGTCCCTCCCTCCCTCCTCCCGTCGTCCCTCCCACTCTCCCTCCTCCCGTCCCTCCCTCCTCCCCGCCCCACTCTCCCTCCTCCCATCCCTCCCGTCCCTCCCTCCCTCCCTCCCTCCTCCCGTCCTTCCCTCCCTCCTCCTCCCGTCCCTCCCACTCTCCCTCCTCCCGTCCCTCCCTCTCTCCCTCCTCCCCGTCCCACTCGACCCTCCTCCCTCCCTCCCTCCCTCCTCCCCGTCCCTCCCTCCCTCCCTCCCTCCTCCCGTCCCTCTCTCCCTCCTCCTGTCCCTCTCTCTCTCCTCCCGTCCCACTCTCCCTCCTCCCGTCCCTCTCTCCCTCCTCCCGTCCCTCTCTCCTCCCGTCCCACTCTCCCTCCTCCCGTCCCTCTCTCCCTCCTCCCGTCCCTCTCTCCCTCTTCCCGTCCCTCCCTCCCTCTTCCCGTCCCTCCCTCCCTTCCTCATTAAACCCAAAAGAGTTCTGTAGAAAATGAAAATGTTCCAGTGTTTTCTCTCTCTCTAGTAAATCCTCTGTGTTCCAATATCCACACCAACATACCATTGAGTATGAAGCGATGAATCGGGCATGCATTTGTAAGGGGTATGCTAGTATGTGCATTCAAACAGAGGGTAGGTAGAATAGACTTAGCTTTGAGGAGAGAGATTTTACAGGACTATCAGCACACACATACACATCCATACCTAGTGCACAAACACACACAGTACCGTGGCCCTCTACACTTCTCTCCGGTGCCCTCAGTCCCCTCCCAGATTGGCAGTTGAGTCACTTCTTGTCCCGCCCCTGTACTTCCTGTTTCCTGCTTGGTACTTCCTCTCTGGGGTGTGTCTCTCTCCGTCTGCCCGTCAGGAAATACTGGGCTCAATCACCGGAAAACTGAACTGTGATGGGGAAGTGTGTGTGTGTGTGTGTGTGTAAGTGTGTGTGTGTGTGTTTGTGTTTGTGTGTGTAAGGTGGGGTCAATGTCAGAGCGGCCCTGTGGAGATGAGCAGTCAGTCAGTTCTAATGAGTCCTAAATGGCACCCTATTCCCTATATAGTGCGCAAATGTTGACCAGAGCCGTATGGGCCCTGGTCGAAGGTAGTGCACTATATAGGGAATAGGGTGCCATTTAGGACGAGCAGCGGAGGACAATGAGAGGATCAGTGGGCCTTGACCTGATTACTGACTGTATTGTGTTGTTGTAGTACCTTCTGTAGAGGGCCGGGCCACGGGAGGGAGGGAGGGAGAGAGAGAGGGAGGGAGGGAGGGAGGGAGAGAGAGAGGGAGAGAGGGAGAGAGGGAGGGAGATAAATATTAGGGGAGAGAGAGAGACGCCTATGTGCACTCTGGGTTGAAATTGATTAGGAACTCTACATTTGTTTTGCCAGCGCTTTTTCCACAACTCAAAACATTGACTCTTCATATCTGGAGCTGGAGTCATTTCTGAGATGTAGAGGAGAACAATGAACAAGGGTCGGATTCCTTTTCTATTCTGGCTCGGGCTAGTCTCTCAAAACACACACACAGACAGACAGAGACAGAGAGAGAGATTTAGTTGCAGTATGGTATATTATCTGGATTATGATGTAACATTTGGGTATTTCTGTCAATTTCTCTGACTCTCTTCCCTCTATCTTTCTGTCCTGTCTCCCAGTCCATTCACCCTCGTCTCACCTCATCTCCCCCTCTCCCCAATCCCCTTCACCCTCGTCTCACCTCATCTCTCCCCAATCCCCTTCACCCTCGTCTCACCTCATCTCTCCCTCTCCCCAATCCCCTTCACCCTCATCTTCCCTCCTCTCTCCCCCTTCACCCTCGTCTCACCCTCATCTCATCTCATCTCTCCCTCTCCACAATCCCCTTCACCCTCGTTTCTCCTCATCTCTCCCTCTCCCCAATCCCCTTCACCCTCATCTTCCCTCCTCTCTCCCCCTTCACCCTCATCTCACCCTCATCTCATCTCATCTCTCCCTCTCCACCATCCCCTTCACCCTCTTCTCACCTCATCTCTCCCCAATCCCCTTCACCCTCGTTTCACCTCATCTCTCCCTCTCCCCACCCCCTTCACCCTCATCTTCCCTCCTCTCTCCCCCTTCACCCTCATCTCACCCTCATCTCACCTCATCTCTCCCTCTCCACAATCCCCTTCACCCTCGTCTCACCTCATCTCTCCCCAATCCCCTTCACCCTCGTCTCACCTCATCTCTCCCCAATCCCCTTCACCCTCGTATCACCTCATCTCTCCCCAATACCCTTCACCCTTGTCTTCCCTCTTCTCTCCCCAATCCCCTTCACCCTCGTCTCACCTCCTCTCTCCCCCGCCATCTTCTCTAATCTCAGTACTGTAGTTCCATTCCAACCCAAACATCCAGTCAGCAGCACACACACACACACACTCTGCCTGAACCACTAGTAAATCACACACTCTGCCTGAACCACTAGTAAACCACACACTCTGCCTGAACCACTAGTAAACCACACACTCTGCCTGAACCACTAGTAAACCTCACACTCTGCCTGAACCACTAGTAAACCACACACTCTGCCTGAACCACTAGTAAACCACACACTCTGCCTGAACCACTAGTAAACCACACACTCTGCCTGAACCACTAGTAAACCTCACACTCTGCCTGAACCACTAGTAAACCTCACACTCTGCCTGAACCACTAGTAAACCACACACTCTGCCTGAACCACTAGTAAACCTCAAAAGAGCTATTTCACAAAGACAAAACAGGCTGTGTTTTTCAAATGAGCACAGCTCTCTCTGTGTCAAATCAAATCAAATTGTGCCGAATACAACAGGTGTAGACCTTACAGTGAAATGCTTACTTACAAGCCCTTAACCAACAATGCAGTTTTAAGTAAAATAAGTGTTAAGTAAAAAATTTGATAAGTAAAAAATAAAATAAACAAATAATTAAAGACCAGCAGTAAAATAAAATAACAGTAGGGAGGCTATATACAGGGGTACCGGTACAGTCAATGTGCTGGGGCACCGGTTAGTCGAGGTAATATGTACATGTGGGTAGAGTTAAAGTGACTATTGTCACGATCGTTATACGGAGTAGACCAATGCGCAGCGTTAGTTGCAAACATATTTATTTATTTAATGAATGCACGAACAAAACAACAAAACGAAAACGTGACGTCCTCGGTATAACACAACCGACACAGCAACAAACCAAAACGGAACAAGATCCCACAAACACTATGGGAAAACAGACAGTTTAAATATGGTTCCCAATCAGAGACAACCAGCCACAGCTGACACTCGTTGCCTCTGATTGAGAACCACACTGGCCAACATAGAAATACAACAACTAGAACTTGAACATAGAACAAAACACATAGAAACTACACACCCTGGCTCAACATATAGAGTCCCCAGAGCCAGGGTGTGACAACTATGCATAGATAATACACAGAGAGTAGCAGCAGCGTAAAAGAGGGGGTGAGGGGGGGGCAGTGCAAATAGTCTGGGTAGCCATGATTAATTGTTCAGCAGTCTTATGGCTTTGGGGTAGAAGCTGTTAAGAAGCCTTTTGGACCTAGACTTGGTGCTCCGGTACCGCTTGCTGTGCGGTAGCAGAGAGAACAGTCTATGACTAGGGTGGCTGGAGTCTTTGACCATTTTTAGGGCCTTCCTCTGACACCGGCTGGTATAGAGGTCCTGGATGGCAGGAAGCTTGGCCCCAGTGATGTACTGGGTCGTACGCACTACCCTCTGAAGTGCCTTGCGGTCGGAGGCTGAGCAGTTGCCATACCAGGCAGTGATGCAACCAGTCAGGATGCTCTCGATGGTGCAGCTGTAGAACTTTTTGAGGATCTGAGGATCCATGCCAAATCTTTTCAGTCTCGTGTGGGGGAATAGGCTTTGTCGTGCCCTCTTCACGAATGTCTTGGTGTGTTTGGACCATGATAGTTTGTTGGTGATGTGGACACCAAGGAACTTGAAGCTCTCAACCTGCTCCACTACAGCCCCGTCGATGAGAATGGGGGCGTGCTCGGTCCTCTTCTTTTTCCTGTAGTCCACAATCATCTCCTTTGTCTTGATCACGTTGAGGGAGAGGTTGTTATCCTGGCATCACATGGCCAGGTCTCTGACCTCCTCGCTATAGGCTGTCTCATCGTTGTCGTTGGCAAACTTAATGATGGTGTTGGAGTCGTGCCTGGCCAATCAGTCATGGGTGAACAGGGAGTACAGGAGGGAACTGAGCACGCACCTCTGAGGGGCCCCCGTGTTGAGGATCAGTGTGGCGGATGTGTTGTTACCTACCCTTAACACCTGTGTGTGTTCGTTAGGGATTTACATGACAGTTCCCTAGAGGGGTCAGCCAGGGTCTTATCAAGACATTACTGACGTGTGCCTTGTTTTTCTCATGAAGAAGGAATCTCTTTTCCAATCTGAAATGAACTCATGTCTTCCTTCATCACGACTTTCACTTGAAAAACTGTTTGTTTGGTTTAGTTAGTCTTTCCTGGACTACTTAACTCTCTCTCTCTTTGGTGTAAAGTGGTGTTCGGGGTGTTAACATGTTAACTCTACTCTGTTGTGTGGTTTAGTGGTGTTTGGTGTCAGACAAGTGTTTGGTTTAATGTGGTGTTTTGTCAGACCAGTGTTTGGTTTAATGTGGTGTTTGGTGTAAAGTGGTGTCTGGTGTCAGACCAGTGTTTGGTGTAAAGTGGTGTTTGGTATAAAGTGGTGTCTGGTGTCAGACCAGTGTTTTGGTGTAAAGTGGTGTCTGGTGTTTGCTGTGGCTAACACTACTGTTTCCCTGTTTGTTTGTGATGTTGTTGTTGTTGTTTATTTCCTGGTCCAGTTCTTCACTGTGGCTAACACTACTGTTTCCCTGTCTGTTTGTGATGTTGTTGTTGTTGTTTATTTCCTGGTCCAGTTCTTCCCTGTGGCTAACACTACTGTTTCCCTGTCTGTTTGTGATGTTGTTGTTGTTGTTTATTTCCTGGTCCAGTTCTTCACTGTGGCTAACACTACTGTTTCCCTGTCTGTTTGTGATGTTGTTTATTCCCTCAGTTCTTACATGTTTACTCTCCTCTCTCTGTGGTTGGTTTATTTGGTTTAGATATGATCTTGGACCTGTTTTTGTTTGTTTGTTGTTAATTTCCCGGGGGGTCCAGTTCTTCACAGAGTACGGTCCTGACTACTCCCTGGAGATCAGCCCCAGCTGTCGACACGACCGCAATGAGACCAAACACCTGGACACAGTCATCTGTGCTCTACTCTGACACTCACTCCTCCACTCCTCCACTCTGACACTCACTCCTCCACTCTAACACTCACTCCTCCACTCTGACACTCACTCCTCCACTCTAACACTCACTCCTCCACTCTAACACTCACTCCTTCACTCTGACACTCACTCCTCCACTCTGACACTCACTCCTCCACTCTAACACTCACTCCTCCACTCTGACACTCACTCCTCCACTCTAACACTCACTCCTCCACTCTAACACTCACTCCTCCACTCTAACACTCACTCCTCCACTCTAACACTCACTCCTCCACTCTAACACTCACTCCTCCACTCTGATACTCACTCCTCCACTCTAACACTCACTCCTCCACTCTGATACTCACTCCTCCACTCTAACACTCACTCCTCCACTCTAACACTCACTCCTCCACTCTGATACTCACTCCTCCACTCTAACACTCACTCCTCCACTCTGATACTCACTCCTCCACTCTAACACTCACTCCTCCACTCTGATACTCACTCCTCCACTCTGACACTCACTCCTCCACTCCTCCACTCTGACACTCACTCCTCCACTCTAACACTCACTCCTCCACTCTAACACTCACTCCTCCACTCTGACACTCACTCCTCCACTCCTCCACTCTGACACTCACTCCTCCACTCTGACACTCACTCCTCCACTCTGATACTCACTCCTCCACTCTAACACTCACTCCTCCACTCTGATACTCACTCCTCCACTCTAACACTCACTCCTCCACTCTGATACTCACTCCTCCACTCTAACACTCACTCCTCCACTCTAACACTCACTCCTCCACTCTGATACTCACTCCTCCACTCTAACACTCACTCCTCCACTCTGATACTCACTCCTCCACTCTAACACTCACTCCTCCACTCTAACACTCACTCCTCCACTCTGACACTCACTCCTCCACTCTAACACTCACTCCTCCACTCTAACACTCACTCCTCCACTCTGACACTCACTCCTCCACTCCTCCACTCTGACACTCACTCCTCCACTCTGACACTCACTCCTCCACTCTGATACTCACTCCTCCACTCTAACACTCACTCCTCCACTCTGATACTCACTCCTCCACTCTAACACTCACTCCTCCACTCTAACACTCACTCCTCCACTCTGATACTCACTCCTCCACTCTAACACTCACTCCTCCACTCTGATACTCACTCCTCCACTCTAACACTCACTCCTCCACTCTAACACTCACTCCTCCACTCTGACACTCACTCCTCCACTCTAACACTCACTCCTCCACTCTAACACTCACTCCTCCACTCTGACACTCACTCCTCCACTCCTCCACTCTGACACTCACTCCTCCACTCTGACACTCACTCCTCCACTCTGATACTCACTCCTCCACTCTAACACTCACTCCTCCACTCTGATACTCACTCCTCCACTCTAACACTCACTCCTTCACTCTAACACTCACTCCTCCACTCTAACACTCACTCCTCCACTCTGACACTCACTCCTCCACTCTGACACTCACTCCTCCACTCTAACACTTTCCTGCTCTACTCTAGATGAGACTGCTTTAGTTTAAAGTGGGGGTTCTTTAGTTTAAAGAGCCAGACCCTTCCAGAATGTATTTATTTAGACATTAAAGACCAGAACCCCCCCATATACAGGCCCATATGCCCCCCACAGTTGACACAGAAGGGGGTGTTGACAGCACCCCAAGGAGACGGCTCTACCCCTCACCTAAAACTCACCCCCGACCTCCAAACACAAACACACTTTCTGACCCCCTCTTCTTTGGGAGGACACAGACCCACCGGTCGTCAGCCTGCTGGCCTGTTCTGACTGTGGTGAAATAAGGGACCTTGGTTTGATGTTTCAGAAAGTCTGGAGGAGAGGGGGCGGGGGGGGGCAACGTCTGGTGAGAAGTTACAGAGACAAATTCTCCATGCTGACACATACTTACACACAAAGATTGCCAACTTTGTGTGTGGTGGTCCATTGGTGTATGTGCTGAGTGCTGCCCTACGACCCTACTCCATGGGGACCAGCAGTGGTCTGTGTGGACGGGGTCGACTCAGGGTTAAAACCTGTCTTCACTGTAGAGGGAGAGCAGGGATTTTTCTGCCATTGTAGTCCTTGGGCGGGCCGCCTAAGCATTTTTTTCAGGTTGCCTAACTAACGGTGTAAATGAATATGAAGGAAAAATGCTTTAAACGTAAAGGACTAAAACCAGATATAAAGTATGTAGGAAAGATAATGGACCTATATATTTTTTAAATAATATAATCTTTGAGAACTAACAATCACCTAAATAAAAGCTAGACAGACAGGGAGAATTGAGAATTCCAAAAACAATGAATTTAGCAGTATTCATTATGTTTGAGAAAAAGAACACAGTATTATCCATGCATAGAAATGCAGGAAATTAGCTTTAAAACTGCAACAACAACAAAAACGCAGCTCCATGGAGAAATGTGTAGAATTGCAGGAAATTGGCTTAAAAATGCTCAAATGTCTCTACAGCGCCATGATGGGGCCCTCTAAGACCCTTTTTGATCCAGATAAAACCCTGGATAGGAGGCTATTGTCTTATGCTAGGGGCTAGGAGCTATGGTAAGAGGTAAACCTGTCTTCACTCTGTAGAGGGGTAGGGGTTGCGAGGGACTAGTGAAGGGGACTAGGGAGTAGGCTTTGGAAAGAGGTAGGGGCTAGGGTTTGGGACTAGCAAAGGGGGCTAGGTAGTAGGCTTTGGAAGGAGGTAGGGGCTAGGGTTTGGGACTAGCAAAGGGGGCTAGGTAGTAGGCTTTGGAAGGAGGTAGGGGCTAGGGTTTGGGTCTAGCAAAGGGGGCTAGGTAGTAGGCTTTGGAAGGAGGTAGGGGCTAGGTTAGGGACTAGCAGAGGGGGCTAGGGACAAATGGGAGGAGGGAGGGGTAAAATGAAAGGCAGGCATAACGTGCCTTCGGTCTTGTCACATCTACTCCTTCAGTTCAGAGATCCTTTGTTTGCTTTTCTCTCTCTCTCTCTCTCTCTCTCTCTCTCTCTCTCTCTCTCTCTCTCTCTCTCTCTCTCTCTCTCTCTCTCTCTCTCTCTCTCTCTCTCTCTCTCTCTCTCTCTCTCTCTCTCTCTCTCTCTCTCTCTCTCTCTCTCTCTCTCCCCCTCCCTCTGTCTTAGTTTTTTTCTTTCTGATGGGAATTCAATCCATGCATTTAAATTTAAGGTGACGTCATTCTTTCCTCTCTTCCCCCTCTCCGTTCTTTCTTTCTGTGACTGAGGGTGGGATGTGAGTTCACCCTGTCACGTCTGTTTTACTTCTTCTTTCTCTCTCTCACACACACACCTCAACCATGTGTTAGAGAGAAACTGTGTGAGAGAAACATACAGACTACAGTGGTTCCAGCTTAGACCTGGATGTGGTTGCTGGGCAACTGTGGCAAAGTGCAGACTGGAAAGCAATGTTTACTAGTGTTCCCAACTCAGGGAGCCCAATGTTTACCAGTGTTCCCAACTCAGGGAACCCAATGTTTACCAGTGTTCCCAACTCAGGGAACCCAATGTTTACCAGTGTTCCCAACTCGGGGAACCCAATGTTTACCAGTGTTCCCAACTCAGGGAACCCAATGTTTACCAGTGTTCCCAACTCGGGGAACCCAATGTTTACCAGTGTTCCCAACTCGGGGAACCCAATGTTTACCAGTGTTCCCAACTCGGGGAACCCAATTTTTACCAGTGTTCCCAACTCAGGGAACCCAATGTTTACAAGTGTTCCCAACTCAGGGAACCCAATGTTTACCAGTGTTCCCAACTCAGGGAGCTCAATGTTTACCAGTGTTCCCAACTCAGGGAACCCAATGTTTACCAGTGTTCCCAACCCAGGGAACCCAATGTTTACCAGTGTTCCCAACCCAGGGAACCCAATGTTTACCAGTGTTCCCAACTCGGGGAACCCAATGTTTACCAGTGTTCCCAACTCAGGGAACCCAATGTTTACCAGTGTTCCCAACCCAGGGAACCCAATGTTTACCAGTGTTCCCAACCCAGGGAACCCAATGTTTACCAGTGTTCCCAACCCAGGGAACCCAATGTTTACCAGTGTTCCCAACCCAGGGAACCCAATGTTTACCAGTGTTCCCAACCCAGGGAACCCAATGTTTACAACTGTTCCCAACCCAGGGAACCCAATGTTTACCAGTGTTCCCAGCCCAGGGAACCCAATGTTTACCAGTGTTCCCAACTCGGGGAACCCAATGTTTACCAGTGTTCCCAACCCAGGGAACCCAATGTTTACCAGTGTTCCCAACCCAGGGAACCCAATGTTTACCAGTGTTCCCAACCCAGGGAACCCAATGTTTACCAGTGTTCCCAACTCGGGGAACCCAATGTTTACCAGTGTTCCCAACCCAGGGAACCCAATGTTTACCAGTGTTCCCAACCCAGGGAACCCAATGTTTACCAGTGTTCCCAACCCAGGGAACCCAATGTTTACCAGTGTTCCCAACC